>NC_080565.1:36518115-36818115 GCF_030253575.1 Rhododendron vialii | reverse complement strand
GGAGGGCCATGATCGGATTGTTCCCCCGGGTATTCCAACCAGTACGATGGAGACCCGGGAGCGAGAGGAGTAAGGGTTCGTCGAAATTCACCGGATAGTATGTTAGTAGTGAATCAGGGGAGTTTGGAGAATAAATTGGACCCAATATAAACTTAGAGGGGTGACCAACTACAGGAATGAAATAAAGGGGTAACTGAGGTGCCTCCCTTAGACATTGAGGGTACCTTGGGAGATAGGTCTCTGTCGGGGTTTCAGTGTCCCGAGAGCTTGATTCTTTCTTTTGAGTTGGCCGAGGAGTCGACGACTTGGAAGAAGCTTTGGAGACCATTGCTTTGCTTTGAGGAGCTTTCTTGGGCGCCATCGATTCTGAGGTTGATGGTTTGTATTGGTGCCCTAATTTTGTAAACGGAAAGAGATATATACGTTAGGAGAGCCCCATGTAGTAATCACGCCTTTTAAAAAGGCAAAGGACTTATTTGTTCGAGTTAAATGATTTTTAACTCAAACAAATAAGGGGGGCATTGTTTGTACCACAATTAAGATTTCCATCTTACCCGTCGATTCGATGACACGTGGCAAGGGTAAATATGGGCAAGTAAGAGGATAGAATGGGCTTACCCAAATAATGTAGAATCGATGGTGAAACTATGAAAAGTCTTGTCCGTCGATTGGCCTACACGTGGCGTATTCTTATGACCTTTTTGTCCATCGATAAGGTGACAGGTGTCAAGTGGAACTGGATCCCACGATTTCACGATTGAAGAGGATGATAACCGCAATTAACGAGACAATTTTCCTAACGTGGGCATGATCGGCAGTTGGAGGAAGTTCTTAAGCAGAAATCAAGGGAGTCTTTCAACTGCCACTTTGGAGGGAAGATTTGAATTCAAAGGTAGAGAGGCCTATTTAAAGACAAGTTAGTAGCAGTTTCAGGGACACACAAACAACGTCAATCAGGCCTTTATCTTTTCTTTGCTAGGAGTAGAATTAACTTGTAATTGTTCACTCAATCATCTCGATTGGTTGTTCTTCTACTTTGAGGGTTAATAAAGTTCATTTTTGTTAATCTTCTTCCATACTTCATCCACTTCATTGTTTGTTTCCAAAGAAGTCCTGAAATACGGCAAGGAACCAAACTCCACTTTTCACATCCACATTCCAGCAAGCTTACAATACAGTTTCCCGTCGATTCTCCGTCGATTGGAAAGAAAACAAGAATTTTGATAACAGAATGCCAACTAAGCTAAGCCAATGGCACGAGCCAGGCCTGCAGCTTTTTGTTCGCACTCTCTGCTCATCTGGAACGCGATTGCCACAGTTCCTGCACCAGATTGAAGAGAACCGACCACTCTTGCTGTTCCTAAGTGGCATCCCTCTGCGAGTAAATATGGTGTCGAATCGAGTTATTGTCCTGGAATATAATTGTCCTAGAGCTAGTGCAATGTCCATGTGACCGGAAAATGAGATACCGCCAAATTCGATCACCACCGTATGGCCTGCCTCTTGGTACCTAAACTCATCAATCAACTCCATGGTCTTCAGCATAATCAAGTCATAAATGATTATCAAAACGAAGGGGATATCCACATACCATGAAGTTCAACAGTAATCAATCTTCCTTTTGGCATGTCGTTTTGGGTGAATTTCCTCCGTTTTAAACAAAAATCTTGTACACTTTTCAAACTGGTCTATATGATAAGAATTAGAAACATACTGCTTTACACAAAAAGGGAAAAAAAATTCCTTAAAGATGAAAAAAGCTACAAATTTATGGTTTTTCTGGCATATGCTTCTCGTACTTTGTATATGACGAGGTGACTCCCACCATGTCCCCATACATGTCTCATTTTGCATGGTCACTCTTAAAATCTAATAACTCCGACTGGACACCCATGCCTATGATGCCATGTGGTGCCGGTGCTTCACAGGTTCCCAAGCTATAAAGCCTCATTTTGACATCTTCATAGAATTAATATGAAATCATTTTTAATTTTGGTAAGTAAGTCCATTAAGAAATCAACTGAAAAAACTAAGGACCTGGGGTATAACCTTCAGAGTTCCCAAGACAAACACAGGGCGAACCCCAGAAAAGATCAACCAAAAAACAACTCCCATAGCTAACAAAGGCTAGCCTAGCCCATACCGAACGCTAGATAGGACACAATTCCAAAAACAAAGACCAAAGATAGCAAAGAGAACGAGCACAATGAAACCAAATGATTATGGACCAAGTGCTCCATTTGGGATACCCCAAACAGCACTCAAATTCTTCAAGTCTATTTTGGAAAATTGCATCATCATGCTACTATTACATGGAGTTCATTGCATGGTTCCAAAAACTAACATTTTCCAGGAAAATGAAGGTCAAGTCTTTGGCTGTTACTGTGGAAGAAGAGGAGTCATCTCCCGAAAGGAACATAAGGTGCTTGCATTCCAGCTACATGTGTGAGCTAGGCCCTATATATTTCTAACTAAAATAAAAAATCTCAACTACATAAAACTCCCTAAGAGTATTGAATTAATTCATTTTGACCCATTTTAACACTAAGGCGTAAGGCCACAAAATTACCATTTTACCTTTTAAGAATCCCTTAATATGAAAACTATTGCAGATTTAAGTGCATTTTGGAGTTTAATTATGTAAAATTAAGGCTGCATTTCACTTAGGTATTTGCAAAGAGATTTATGACAAGAAAGAAAAATAAACTAATTAAACTGACAAATTACTTTAGCTTTTTCACTATCATGTCCTTATATTTCTCCGATTAAAGAAAAAAAGTCTTCTTATATATGGAGTATTTCTCTTCACTTTTCAGTTTTTTTGAGGCGATTTCTTCTCAAATACATGATCAAGGCACAGTCCTAGTGCAAGAATTCTATATGTAATGTTATCTCTAATTTTAACGAATAAGTAACAATGGGGGTTAGCAAAATTTACCCCTAGAGAAAAAGACATTTGGAAATTTGGATCAGTACTTTACGTTTTAATTTCTCTTTTTGCTAACATTGATATTCAAATCGACGAAATCTTGTAAATTTTCCTTACTTCCACATTTGGTATTGCAATAAAGTAATAAAACTATAGTTACAGTTGTGAAATGATGAGAAAAGAAATGAAAAATCTTCTTCCTCCAAATCATTGATGAACTCCCTGGCCTTCGGCCCTTCACCTGTATCATGATTTAAATCTTTACGGTTGCGATGAACTTCTTAAGCAATTTTGTAATTGGTCTCGATGATACGAAATCTTTTGACCAAAACTTTAAAAAAAAATATTCAATAGAAATTCGAGGGGTTTCTGGCATATGTCTTTTGGTAAATTTACATATATTATGAAGTAATCACCAGATTCACCTCCATATCCCATATGTGTGTATAGTGAGACGCAAGGTCCCCCCCTTAAAATCTAGTAATAGCTTTGGATGGACACTACGCTTTGGCATGTCCAATACATATCATGCTGTGTCGTATTGGTAAGTGAGATTCCAAATCTGCATGGTGCGACAAGTAATTACAAGCTTCATTGCCGGCCCTTTTCCAACCTGCATTGCAAGTCAAGTCTTTGGACTATTACTGTGAAAGAGGAGTGTTTATCCATGCATGCTTGCCTAAAGGAGGCTGGATCAAACAGAAATACCCCTACCTTTTAAACACTAGCTTGCTTTGGTTTGTGGGGTTTTGCGGTAATTTTGCAAAGCAGAGGAGGAGACTATACTTGAATATCCTTGCATTATAAATTATATATTGTGGGCACGGGCCCCGGAAATTTTGCTTTGTGAAATTGGGTGCGGCCCTTTTTTGTTTGGAAGAGCGCGGCGAAACGCCTCGATTCAGAGTCGCCACTCGGGTTTTAGCGGTGAGAGCACCCAAGGAACCGAACTCGAAAACGTTTGCCACGTTTGTTTGATTTTGAAAAGGCATAGACCGGTCCGTCGTTGTGGGCACGCCGCCCGGAAATGCTTGATTAGTAAAAATTGGGCGCGGCCCTCTTTCGAAAAATGTGCGCGGCGAAACGCCTCGATTCAGAGTCGCCACTCGGGTTTTAGCGGTAGGAACACCCAAGGAACCGAACTCGAAAACGTTTTTGCCACGTTTGTTTGATTTTGAAAAGGCGTAGACCGGTCCGTCGTCACCTTCGATATCTGAGGTTCGGGAGCCAGGTTACGAGAGGGGAAGGGTTTTATGGCACCCCTCTCGCCCAATCCGGAGATCGGTCTCTACTCAGGCATTTTTATAAAGCATTTGCATTTTTCTCTCATTGAATCATTTTTTTAGCCAGTTAGGGCGGGGGAACAGTTAATGGGGATTAAAGCACTGTAACAAGTTGTGATTTATGACGAAATGCTTATGAATGATTTGATTGCGATGCTAAGTATAGATTGAGAACAAGCACTGAGCATCCCGAGCAAACTGCAGTACGCCGTCACAAGGTGACATGAACAGATCCTGCCAGCATGCACTGGCCGAGCCACTGCGTGCTGACTTAGACATGCGCACGCCATCCCATAACTGGCGTACTCCACTTGCTTACTCGCTCAGTCTTTGTTTGCAACCCTCTGGGCTCTGGAAAAGGACCAGCGCACACCCAGGGCAAACCACGTAGTCAATATATCAGAGATTATATAATAACAGGCATAAGAAATGGCTTTAGGCCATGAAAGAAAACAGAATACCCCAGAACAGTGCGGGGATAAGGAATAGGCCAAGGCTAGACTAAGATGCATGGGCCAGCCACTGAATCCAGGCACCAACTGCCGTACGCAAGTGTTATACAGCCGTACGCCACTTTGGCCTTGATTCGGTGTTTGGCTTTGCAACATCTGGGCTCTGGAACATGACCAGAAGGATCCCAGAGGCCCTTTTTTTTTTAAACAGATAAAGAGCGAGTATGAATGAAAACGTCTAAGCAGCTCTAAGCATACAGAAAGCAGTAGACTGATTATTGTCATGCAAGAGTGATTGAACGAAATGAAAGCAAGTTAAAGGGACGATCCATGATCCCCACGCCAGTACTGCACGTTCTACCATTACTGGCGTACGGCATGATGTTACTGGCGTGCGCCATGTCCTCCTCTCATCCGACTCACGTATTTTACCAGTTTAAGACCAGTACTAGTATTATCTACTAGCCTGGGCCTTTCTGGCCCCCCTCAGGAGCTGAAAACAGAAAAGGACGCAAAGGTGGTATACCTTTTGGTATTGTGATTTGGTGGTTGTTTTTGAACTTGAGAGTTGGAGATGAGTGTTGTGTGGTGACTGGGTATCAATGGAGGTATATAACAGTAGGCTTCCCTTCTTTCTCTTTCAATGAAAGAATAAGGAGAGAAGCAAGAAGAGGGGAGAAGAGAGCTCTTCTCTTCTTAATGATGCTAACCCTTTGTGAACTTGGTAACCCTTTGCAAGAGTGTGAGAGGGGAGTATATATAGAGGAGAGAGGCTGAGATCAGTTTGGTCTAGGGCCTTGTTTGGCTGGTTGGAGGAGGAAGGGAGCCTCTCATGCATTAAATGCATGGGACTTGCCTTGATGGGGGTTGTAGGAGAGAGAGGGAACGGGCCTGGACGATATAATCATCGGGGGCTACTGTGGCCGACGTCAGGGTGGCACAAAAGTCCCGCCCAAGTGGCTGAATAAAGTTGATTTGACTGGAATTGACTGGCGTGCGCCACATATGAACCTGCGTGCGCCAGTGATAGCTGAGTCAACGGTCGATGACTGACACGTGGCAGCTAACTGGCGTACGCGTCCAATACACTGGCGTGTGCCAGTTGGGTTTTGCTGGGGCTATTTGGCTCTGGTTTGAAAGGTTTGAAATGGGTTTGAAAAGGGGTTTGGGACGCTCAAAGCTCAAACACACCATTATCCTCAGACTGTTCTCGACCAAAATCATCATCGGGAAAGTAAAAGATCGACAAATAACGTTATCTGGACAGTCCAGAATGGGGTGTCTACAGAAGCCCCCCTTTGACGGCACTTGAAGAACCATTGACTGGAGACAAGTAACGTCAAAGGTTTTTTTTTTTTTTTTTTTTTTCTAGACACCCTTTTCAAGGCTATCCAGAATACGTAAATTTTTAAAGAACCTGTTTGATTTGAAGCTTGGACGGATAGATCGCCGTTGATTTGATTTTGGACGAGTGGATCGTCGCTGATTTGATTTTGGACGAGTGGATCGTCATTGATTTGAAATTGGACGGGTGGACCGTCGTTGATCTAGAATTTGGACGAGTGGATCGTCGTTGATTTGAATTTGGTCGAGTGGATCGTCGTTGATTTGAATTTGGACGGATGGACCGTCGTTGATTTGAAGTTGGACGGGCAAACCGTCGCTCGTTTGATTTGAAAGTGGACGGGCGAACCGTCGTTGAGTTGAGAGTTGGACGGGCAGACCGTCGTTGATTTGACTCTGCTTGGGGAAATGGTTTAATCGCGGAACGATGAACGTTGCTGGGGACCAAACCTTATCCGGCACACAAAGAACTCCAACAATCACGGGTAGGTCGCGTCAGGGAGGTTAAATTCCATCTGTTGGGAATCAGAGCCAATCTCCTTATCAAGGACCATCCGAGACAGAGCAATAGGACTGCTGGAAAATGTGCTCTAAGCTGGTCTGAAATAGAGGTAGTCATACAGAAAGGATGGACCATCGTTGAACATGGATGATGGATCATCGTTGAGGATGACTCGGGAACTATCGTTGATTTGAGACGGTGGGTCATCACTGAAGGACGACTCGTTGAACCATCGTTGATTTGAGACGGTGGGTCATCACTGAAGGACGACTCGTTGAACCATCGTTGATTTGAGACGGTGGGTCATCGTTGAAGACGACTCGTTGAACCATCGTTGATTTGAGACGGTGGGTCATCGTTGAGGACGACTCGTTGAACCATCATTGATTTGAGATGGTGGGTCATCGTTGAGGATGACTCGTTGAACCATCGTTGATTTGAGACGGTGGGTCATCGTTGAAGGACGACTCGTTAAACCATCGTTGATTTGAGACGGTGGGTCATCACTGAAGGACAACTCGTTAAACCATCGTTGATTTGAGACGGTGGGTCATCACTGAAGGACGACTCGTTGAACCATCGTTGATTTGAGACGGTGGGTCATCGTTGAGGACGACTCGTTGAACCATCGTTGATTTGAGACGGTGGGTCATCCCTGAAGGACGACTCGTTGAACCATCGTTGATTTGACATTAGACGGATAGATCGTCGTTGATTTGAAATTAGACGGGTGGACCGTCGTTGACTTGAAATTGGACGGGTGGACCGTCGTTTGAGGGGGGTCAAGCTATCCTTGGCACAAATAGTTCCAACAATCACGGGTAGGTCGCGTCAGGGAGGTTAAATTCCATCTGTTGGGAATCAGAGCCAATCTCCTTATCAAGGACCATCCGAGACAAAGCAATAAGACTGCTGGAAAATGTGCTCTAAGCTGGTCTGAAGTAGAGGTATTCGTTCGGAGCAGGCCGAGGCGGACTCTCGTGGGGAACGATTAGTTTCAGACGAACAGACCTATTGAATGATATTCTGATTGTTGTTGATGAATTGAGCCGGAGGATCATTCTTTAGGATGAACGTGCCGTTTGCAGACTGGACTGGACCGGTGGACGGGCCATTGTTGCCTTGAGATGGTGGCTCATCACTGAAAACGACTCGTTGAACCATCGTTGATTTGAGACGGTGGGTCATCACTGAAGACGACTCGTTGAACCATCATTGATTTGAGACGTTGGGTCATCACTGAAGGACGACTCGTTGAACCATCGTTGATTGATTGAAAAGACGATATTTTGATCATTGTTGATTGATTGAAAAGACGATACGACGACATGGCTGATCGTCGTTGATTTGATTGAGAAGGACGACATGGCTGATCATCGTTGATTTGATTGAGAGGGACGACATGGCTGATCGTCGTTGATTTGATTGAGAATGACGACATGGCTGATCGTCGTTGATTTGATTGAGAAGGACGACATGGCTGATCGTCGTTGATTTGATTGAGAAGGACAACATGGCTGATCGTCGTTGATTTGATTGAGAAGGACGACATGGCTGATTGTCGTTGATTTGATTTGAGAGGGACGACATGACTGATTGTCGTTGATTTGATTTGAGAGGGACGACATGACTGATAGTCGTTGATTTGACTGAGAGGGACGACATGGCTGATCGTCGTTGATTTGATTGAGAAGGACGACATGGCTGATCGTCGTTGATTTGATTGAGAGGGACGACATGGCTGATCGTCGTTGATTTGATTGAGAAGGACGACATGGCTGATTGTCGTTGATTTGATTGAGAAGGACGACATGGCTGATTGTCGTTGATTTGATTTGAGAGGGACGACATGACTGATCGTCGTTGATTTGATTTGAGAGGGACGACATGACTGATCGTCGTTGATTTGACTGAGAGGGACGACATGGCTGATCGTCGTTGATTTGATTGAGAAGGACGACATGGCTGATCGTCGTTGATTTGATTGAGAAGGGACGACATGGCTGATCGTCGTTGATTTGATTGAGAAGGACGACATGGCTGATCATCGTTGATTTGATTGAGAGGGACGACATGGCTGATCGTCGTTGATTTGATTGAGAAGGATGACATGGCTGATCGTCGTTGATTTGATTGAGAGGGACGACATGGCTGATCGTCGTTGATTTGATTGAGAATGACGACATGGCTGATCGTCGTTGATTTGATTGAGAAGGACGACATGGCTGATCGTCGTTGATTTGATTTGAGAGGGACGACATGACTGATCGTCGTTGATTTGACTGAGAGGGACGACATGGCTGATCGTCGTTGATTTGATTGAGAAGGACGACATGGCTGATCGTCGTTGATTTGATTGAGAAGGACGACATGGTTGATCGTCGTTGATTTGATTTGAGAAGGACGACATGACTGATCGTCGTTGATTTGATTTGAGAGGGACGACATGACTGATCGTCGTTGATTTGACTGAGAGGGACGACATGGCTGATCGTCGTTGATTTGATTGAGAAGGACGACATGGCTGATCATCGTTGATTTGATTGAGAAGGACGACATGACTGATCGTCGTTGATTTGATTTGGGAAAGGACGACATGGCTGATCGTCGTTGATTTGATTGAAATGGGTAGCACAAGCCATTGCTGCTTTGAATTGTATTCTGATTGCCAAAGTGTGCTCCAGGTGCTAGTGGAGTGGGACAGTGAGGCTGTGTGCTTGACATTTGCCATGGAGAAATCGATAGGGAGAACAACATGTGGCACCCCCCCTTACAATTGCACTTTCCAGAGCAGCGGCTCAAGCTCCAGTTGCAGCAGTGACTAGATCCCAGGTATGAACCCCCAAAATCCTGATTACTTGCTGCTTTCGATATTGGACAGGCATGTTTTGGCACTTGATTGGCTTTTCCTCTTTTCAATAGTTGATATACAGTATGCAATGATATGTACTAAATTGAATGCATAAATTGAAAATGCAAAGGCAGACTAGGGCGGCTTCTAGAGGATGATGGCCTAGGATGGCCACATAAACAAAAGTTTCACAAAGCGATATTGTCACCTTAGCCACAGCTCAGAGATACGAGAGCAATAGATAACTAGCGACTGGAGGTGTACAGTTGAAAGAAAGGCCCATAGAAAGGGTGGCTTGCGCCAAAGAGTTTTCAGAGGTTCAGAGAGAGTAGTCTGAGAGATTAAAAAAAGAGTGAGAGAGAAAGAGAGCGCGCCAGCGAAAGTCTCCTCAGAAAAGGCGGATGGGAGAGGAGCCCCAGATACTTCAAAGAGATCAAGAGTGACGACAACGACGAGAACGAGGCTGAGATCTACCTCTGAGGACTACCACTGAGTCTTTTTACTTTACTGTCCTTTGCTTCTTAGAGGCACTCCCAGATAGATAGACATTGAGTGGGCTGGCCTGCCCCAGTTGACATTTAGGAGTGGCATTGGGTCGACGTGCCCTTTTCCTTTAATGCTTGGGCGGATGAGCCCCATAGATAAGCTTTGCTTGGCCCTGAGCCGACATGCCCTCGCTGCTCACAAGATTCCACTACTTGCGGATTACAGATGGTAGGGTAGCAATGTAAATTGCATTTTTCAGTTTATTTGACTCTCTCTTGAGACTGTCTAAAAGAATGCAGAAACCAACCGCTAATATCTAATTTGCATTGACAAGCGAACTGAATCGACAAACAGACACATATATGTACAGACTCGCCTAGCTCAAATGAGAAAGGAAGAAGAGCCCCGAATATATCATGGACTCCTAGACATATGGAAAATAATGAAATTTTGGGCATTAATGTGCCAAAATTCACAATATCCCTTAGACAGGTGAAACTGACACTTGCATAAGGTCCAATAAATGTACATTGACCTGTACAAATTAGTAAAACTAGGAAAAGCATCCCGACATAACAATGGATTGAAGAACTAGAAATGTGTCGTACGGATGGACAAAAGACGCAAATGATGACTCATATAGGCCCGGACTGAAACCGACACCCCTGTGTAGCCACATTAGGACCATATGACTTGCACAGCATGACAAGACTTGGTAAAAGCCCCTTGAACGAGATTCGAGGTGCTTTGAATTTGAAATGTACTCCCGAGGGTCTAAAAATCTTTGTTAGGCGTGGTGGCTGCCTACTGCTGTCTGATGCAGGGATTGAAGAAGCGCGCGTAGGCTTGAGACCAACGCGCATCACTTTTGTACGAGTGCGTGTGAGCCTCAAACTAGCGCGCGAGATTGCAAAGCTGATGCAGCCGCTTAAAATAAACGTTTGCTGAACTTAGAATAAACTGTGAGCCGTTAGGCCTCATAAGCATTTCGTTCTGTTTTTGATGCTTCAAAATATTTTAAGGCTTTTGCTCAGCTTTAAAATTGAAATAGCAGTTTGCATTAAACTTGAAAGACGAATGGCTTCCCCCTTCTGATTCTCCAATGAATCAATGGACTTCAGCCTACCAGTCAGCACTTCGGCTTGTCTTGTTCTCAACCTTTCTTGACCCTTGATGTGCACCAAAACGTCAACCTTGGATCCAATTGATAAAGTATGACCGAGCCTCGAAGAGAGACTGCCTACGTATCCCTTTCTGGGAATCAGGTCAAAACGTAGTTCAGGCAAAGGTTCACTCGTGTGTTCTACCTCTCCTTTTATGCTCTAACTTTTGCCTAGTACCGCCCTTTCAGGTTTTCGGTCTAGCGAGCTTTCGACTTTTTGCCAATTCATTTTTGCCTAGACCGCCTTCATAGGTTTTCGATTTAGCAGGCTGCTCTAACTTTTGCTTGGAATCGCCCACCCTTGTGGTTTTCGATCCAACGAGCATCTCTCAGGGATAATAACGCTTGAGTTGATTTGGGTTGACCAAGGTGTTGAATTTGTTGCCGTCGAGGTCGATGATCTTTGATTGCAGCCCCAGATGAAATGACTTTGACAGTGAAAGGGTCCTGACTGCTACAATTGGAAATGCCTCGCTCCAGGCCACTTTTGCACCCTTGTAATGTGCCCTTGATGGAACACTCCTGTTACTATTTCGAACATGGTACGAGGCCTGGAGTCTTCTGAGCTTTTGCTTTCTGGCTTGGCATCCGGCGGCAGGGGATTTGATACTTCTTTATCCCATGATCAACGCCAAGCGTGTCTTTGTGAGACCATGCTAAGATATTGTTGAATTCTTTGAACAAGTCTGAACGGGCGCAATACTATTATGGGGACAGCGCTGAACCAATTTGAACCATCCGGGGGTCTGCCCCATCTTTCAAGTTTATTTGAAATTACTTCTTCTTTTTAGAAGCTGAGCAAGCCTTTCGTCTTCCCTTTCGGCGAGGGAACACATTTCCTTGGGGATGATCCCATCGAAATCTATCCCTTCGTCGTCGGGGCCGACACGGTTTATTCAAAAGCCAGCAAAGTACTTAAAAGTAGGATAATGCATATCATAAGAACCCTTGGGGTTGCCAAGTACAGCAAAAAGACTCAAATTGAGAACAAAAGCTACGACATGGAGGGCCAAGAAGCACAAACTCCGACTCAGAGCTAGACTTAGACGACTCGACAGACACTGTGTCAGACTCAGACTCGAAAGTGTCAATGCAAAAGAGACGCGATTTGAAAATGCAACTTTTATAGTTACCCTTGACTTCCTCGCAGAGAGGTGGGAGCTAGAGGACAACAGGCTCAAGCAACAGCACTTCGGCTTCTTCAGCTTCTTCGTCCAAACCCACTTGAGAGAACTCCTTGAACAGCAGCCCCAAATTCTCATGATTGAAGGATCCAAGCCAATCCGTTTTCTCCTTTGATTGATTAAGCTTCCTCTTGAGTTCCTCCTTTGTAGACTGCTCATCACTGTCAAACCAGGTATCGGCGGTAAGGACCTCGATTGCACCTATGGCCATCAGGTTAACCTCGGGTTCGGATGGGAGAGACAAAATTGGCTTGGTTTGATTTTTTGAGCTAATGAAAAGGGTAGGGTTGAATATGGTGGAGCTAGGTTTGATTTGAGTGGAGCTTGAGTTGATTTGAGTAGAGTTGATGGATATCTGGTTAACACATGGGTTTGAACCGTGTTGGAGCATGAAGTTGGATGTGACGCTGGGCTTTGATGGGAGTGGAGCTTGAATGGTGCCATTGTCAATGAGATTTTGAATTTCATGTCGAAGGCGGAAGCAGGCATCGGTGAGATGGCCGGGCATTTGATGGAAAGCACAATAGGCGTTTGGGTTGTAGGATGCCGGGAATGTTCGAGGCGAAGGAGTTGGAAGGAGTGGCTTGAGGAAGCCAGCTTCGAGGAGCTTCTCATAAACCGAGGACAAAGGTGTGGAGAAGCGGGAGAAGGTCCTTGGTGGGTTCCGGCGATTGGATTGGGGGTTCAAGGTGGAGCCTTTGCTTGCTTTGTAGTTGCACAACATTGCACCATCAACAGGGTGCACTCTTTTGCCTTTGGGATTGATTTCTTTGTCGCACATAGCCTCCCTTTCGGCGTTGGCTTTGAACAAGGATTCAACATTCTCCTCTGGGTGAGTCCTGGCTTCATGAAACTCAACCAGGTCTTTGAACACGTCTTTCGAGCACAGCTTGGTTCCAACCGCAGGAGTGTGGCGGGCCTGAAGAGGTTTTTTGACTAGCCCCAGATCTGTCTTTGAAATGACAGAGGTAAAAAGGTCAACCAGTCCCTGGACCATAGCCATTTGTTTGTCCATTTTCTGGTTCATTTCTTGAACAGCCCTCTTCAGCTCAGCTAGCTCTGTTTGTGCTGCCATTTTGGATTAATGATTGAGGAGGGTGATATGGCTTTGGAAGTGACAGTGAAATAGCCCTGGCAGACGCTCCCAAGTAGGTTTGGCTCTTTCCTTCGGTGAACTGGCCTAGAGCTTTTTGACAGCAAAGTAAATGAGAACTCAGTGGCGTTCCTGCAGTAAGCTTTTGAAAGAATTTTAAAGGAATGCAATGCGCATGTCATCGTCGTCGGTGTCCTCCTAGACTCTATGACTAAAGAGAGTCTATCTTATGACATTTGGACGCTTGCCATAGAATCCTCGGATTTTCTTTTCGACGGTGTATCCTTGATTGAATCGAATGTTACTAAGAGATGCCGAAATAGCCTAAGCCTTTGGCTTTTCCCCTCTCGAAGTTTCAAAGTTTGATTTTTGGAACAACTCGGTGCAAATGGCGTGATACCATAACCGAAGTGGCGTAAGCAGCACTGTGCCGGAACCTGAGCGGTGTAAGTGATTAGCACTTTTAACCTGAGTGGTGTAAGCATCACGACATTTTCTCCGTTGTTCCTAATTTTTGAGTTTGAAACCTCGATCGGGCATTAGACAAAGACTTAGAAAGTATTGATTTCCCGAAGCCTCATTGATTAAGGACTTGAAAATTTTTGGTAACGCGCAACATCGAGATGCACGACTCGTCATCGGTCCAAGGCAATGCCAAACAGGCATAAGACAAACTCGACAAGAGGCAACCTAAAAGCCACCCTAGCATGCTCCTACGCAAAACGGTATGAATGTATGTACAGACATGCGATATGAAAAGCAGTAACACATAGACAGTATATGGGGGTTAGATGCAAGTAACCCTACCCTGTGGGTTCCTGTCTTAGGTTGAAAGGTTCTAGTGCTTTGTAAACGCTGTAGAGGCCGGTTTTGGCTTAAAGGGGTTCCTCTGACTAGAGCCGCGATATGCCTCCCATTGCAACGCGTAGAGCAAAGCAAATGGTCGAACGGTAGTACGACTCATCATCGTCCAAGGTTGTTGGGCGTTCGAGGACCCCGGGCTCCAGTAAACTGTGCCGGTTACCCAAAACACCTCAACGGGGCTGATCAACCATCGATACGAACGGAGAATGCCGAAGAATGGCTCAATGAGAGAGAAATGCAACGCTTTTGAAAACAAATGCCTTTTGAAGCTTTGGCTCACTTTTGTTAATTGATATTTGGAGAAAACTACACAAGAGAACAATAGTAAAAGCCCCAGTTCGGATTGGTCGGATGCTGAGATCCTGTTACGTTACCATTCCGTTCTTCAGCAGCGCGAAGCGTGCTGTTTTGACAAGCTTTTGAGAATTGTTCAATTATGTATTAATCGCCAAATATCAATCAACGCAATGGTCCCCAGCAGAGTCGCCACTGTGGGCACGCGCCCCGGAAATTTTGCTTTGTGAAATTGGGTGCGGCCCTTTTTTGTTTGGAAGAGCGCGGCGAAACGCCTCGATTCAGAGTCGCCACTCGGGTTTTAGCGGTGAGAGCACCCAAGGAACCGAACTCGAAAACGTTTGCCACGTTTGTTTGATTTTGAAAAGGCATAGACCGGTCCGTCGTTGTGGGCACGCCGCCCGGAAATGCTTGATTAGTAAAAATTGGGCGCGGCCCTCTTTCGAAAAATGTGCGCGGTGAAACGCCTCGATTCAGAGTCGCCACTCGGGTTTTAGCGGTAGGAACACCCAAGGAACCGAGCTCGAAAACGTTTTTGCCACGTTTGTTTGATTTTGAAAAGGCGTAGACCGGTCCGTCGTCACCTTCGATATCTGAGGTTCGGGAGCCAGGTTACGAGAGGGGAAGGGTTTTATGGCACCCCTCTCGCCCAATCCGGAGATCGGTCTCTACTCAGGCATTTTTATAAAGCATTTGCATTTTTCTCTCATTGAATCATTTTTTTAGCCAGTTAGGGCGGGGGAACAGTTAATGGGGATTAAAGCACTGTAACAAGTTGTGATTTATGACGAAATGCTTATGAATGATTTGATTGCGATGCTAAGTATAGATTGAGAACAAGCACTGAGCATCCCGAGCAAACTGCAGTACGCCGTCACAAGGTGACATGAACAGATCCTGCCAGCATGCACTGGCCGAGCCACTGCGTGCTGACTTAGACATGCGCACGCCATCCCATAACTGGCGTACTCCACTTGCTTACTCGCTCAGTCTTTGTTTGTAACCCTCTGGGCTCTGGAAAAGGACCAGCGCACACCCAGGGCAAACCACGTAGTCAATATATCAGAGATTATATAATAACAGGCATAAGAAATGGCTTTAGGCCATGAAAGAAAACAGAATACCCCAGAACAGTGCGGGGATAAGGAATAGGCCAAGGCTAGACTAAGATGCATGGGCCAGCCACTGAATCCAGGCACCAACTGCCGTACGCCAGTGTTATACAGCCGTACGCCACTTTGGCCTTGATTCGGTGTTTGGCTTTGCAACATCTGGGCTCTGGAACATGACCAGAAGGATCCCAGAGGCCCTTTTTTTTTTAAACAGATAAAGAGCGAGTATGAATGAAAACGTCTAAGCAGCTCTAAGCATACAGAAAGCAGTAGACTGATTATTGTCATGCAAGAGTGATTGAACGAAATGAAAGCAAGTTAAAGGGACGATCCATGATCCCCACGCCAGTACTGCACGTTCTACCATTACTGGCGTACGGCATGATGTTACTGGCGTGCGCCATGTCCTCCTCTCATCCGACTCACGTATTTTACCAGTTTAAGACCAGTACTAGTATTATCTACTAGCCTGGGCCTTTCTGGCCCCCCTCAGGAGCTGAAAACAGAAAAGGACGCAAAGGTGGTATACCTTTTGGTATTGTGATTTGGTGGTTGTTTTTGAACTTGAGAGTTGGAGATGAGTGTTGTGTGGTGACTGGGTATCAATGGAGGTATATAACAGTAGGCTTCCCTTCTTTCTCTTTCAATGAAAGAATAAGGAGAGAGGCAAGAAGAGGGGAGAAGAGAGCTCTTCTCTTCTTAATGATGCTAACCCTTTGTGAACTTGGTAACCCTTTGCAAGAGTGTGAGAGGGGAGTATATATAGAGGAGAGAGGCTGAGATCAGTTTGGTCTAGGGCCTTGTTTGGCTGGTTGGAGGAGGAAGGGAGCCTCTCATGCATTAAATGCATGGGACTTGCCTTGATGGGGGTTGTAGGAGAGAGAGGGAACGGGCCTGGACGATATAATCATCGGGGGCTACTGTGGCCGACGTCAGGGTGGCACAAAAGTCCCGCCCAAGTGGCTGAATAAAGTTGATTTGACTGGAATTGACTGGCGTGCGCCACATATGAACCTGCGTGCGCCAGTGATAGCTGAGTCAACGGTCGATGACTGACACGTGGCAGCTAACTGGCGTACGCGTCCAATACACTGGCGTGTGCCAGTTGGGTTTTGCTGGGGCTATTTGGCTCTGGTTTGAAAGGTTTGAAATGGGTTTGAAAAGGGGTTTGGGACGCTCAAAGCTCAAACACACCATTATCCTCAGACTGTTCTCGACCAAAATCATCATCGGGGAAGTAAAAGATCGACAAATAACGTTATCTGGACAGTCCAGAATGGGGTGTCTACATATATAGTATTGGCATGCCTTGAAGGAAGCAACCTTCTTCTTCTTCTTAGTAATTCAAATATCCCATTGTCTTCGAATGCTAAAGTTGATGATGTTGATCTCATCATCTCTGTTAATTCACAAGATCAAGCTACTCATCAGCTTGGTTTTATTTTTCTCCATTGCCACAAAAGTAACCTGCAGATTGAGCAACGAAACTGATCGATCAGCATTGCTTTCATTCAAGGAACTTATAGACGAGGATCCGCTTCGCTCGTTAAGTTCCTGGAACAGTTCTCTCGATCTCTGCAAATGGGACGGAGTAACATGCAGTCGCAAGCATCAGAGAGTAGCGATTCTTGACTTGAGGGGCAAAAGTCTGAGGGGAACCATGTCACCTTCCATTGGAAACCTCTCTTTCCTCAGATCCCTTTACCTTCAGGAAAACAGATTCCAAGGAAAAATGGCCCCGGAGCTCGGCCGCTTGTTCAGGCTACGACATCTGAATTTCAGTTTCAATTCCTTCCAAGGGGAGATTCCAACCAATTTGTCAAACTACCTCAGTTACATTAATTTATCACGGAACAATCTCATTGGAAAAATTCCAGCCTCGTTTGGTTCTCTCTCCAAGCTCACTCATCTTAACCTTTACACCAACAACCTCACCGGAGGGATTCCACCTTCTCTCGGTAATCTCTCTCTCCTCCAAAGAATAGAGTTGGGAGTGAATAGTCTCACGGGATCTATTCCACATTCCATTGGCCGGATTCCCAACCTTCAGGTATTTGGCGTTGGAGGGAATAAGTTGTCAGGTATTATCCCTGCTTCACTTTACAATATCTCCACACTCACGCGACTAGTCACCACAGTTAACCAACTTACAGGCAGTTTACCCCAAGATATTGGTCTTAGACTCCCCAACCTGATACTTTTTATCATTGCGGATAACCAATTCCGGGGACCCATTCCAGCTTCTCTTTCTAATGCATCTAGAATGGAATATGTTGGTCTATCAGTTAACAACCTTTCCGGGCCAGTTCCCTTTGACCTAGGGAAAAAGATGAAGGATCTGTGGAAGCTTAATCTAGGCGAAAACAATTTAGGGTCTGGGGATGCCAGCGATTTGAGGTTCATTGATTCGTTAACTAACTGCAGCAAGCTAAAAATATTGGGTTTCTATAAAAATGGTTTTGGTGGTGTTTTACCCACTTCCATAGCCAATCTCTCGAGTCACCTCAATATTTTAGCAGCAGGACAGAACCAGCTGGTTGGAACCATCCCCGGGGGAATTTCAAACTTCGTCAATTTAGATACTTTGGGTTTGGAAGGAAACCATTTTTCAGGGGTCATTCCCTTTGAAATAGGGAAGCTTAGAAACCTCAAACTAGTAACTTTAAATATAAACAAATTGTCCGGTCCCATCCCAGAAAGCATTGGAAATCTCACTCAAATATTTGAGATATACCTGTATCAGAACAACTTGAACGGAACGATTCCTTCAAGTATTGAAAACATCCTGGGCTTGCAAACCTTGGATCTCTCACATAATTTCTTAACTGGCCCCATACCCGAAACAATAGGCATTTTCTCCACTTTAACCTTCATGAACTTGGCTCAAAACGCTTTTATCGGTGTCCTGCCACTCGAAATCGGGAAATTGAACAATCTCCAGGAGCTAGATGTTTCGGAGAACAAGTTGTCTGGACATATTCCTAGTACTCTGGGAAATTGCTTAAAATTGGAAGGTCTTTTTCTAGAGGGTAACATGTTTCAGGGTAGTATTCCTCCCTCTTTTAGCTCCATGAAAGGAATTGAAAGTCTGGATCTTTCGCGCAATAACTTGTCCGGCCAAATTCCAAAAGATCTAGCTGCCCTCGTTCTTTTAAAGAATCTGAACTTGTCATTTAACAACTTGGCTGGTGAGGTGCCTTTGCAAGGTGTCTTCGGAAACTTGAGTACGATTTCACTTGTTGGAAATAAAGGGCTTTGTGGAGGCATTGCAGAAATGCGGTTACCTGCTTGCCCAAAGTCCATAAAGAAGGGGAATCGCCTTGGCTTCAAAATTATTGTTCCAATAGCTTGCATAATCCCCTCTCTTTCATTGGTGCTACTTTTGGTTGTTTTTCTTAGGAAAAGAGAACAGAAAAACAAATCTCTCGCCCAACCAGTCATAGGAGATGATTTCTTGAGGGTTTCATATGATCAGCTCCTTAACGCCACTGGTGGATTCTCTTCATTAAACTTAATTGGAGCTGGAAGTTTTGGCACAGTGTACAAAGGAATTCTCCATGAAGGGGATAAACCAATTGCAGTCAAGGTGCTCAAACTTGAACAAAGAGGAGCTTCCAAGAGCTTCATGGTTGAATGTGAAGCTTTGAGGAAAACAAGGCACAAAAATCTTCTAAAGATCATAACAGTTTGTTCAAGTACAAACCATGCAGGTGATGATTTTAAAGCACTAGTTTTTGAGTACATGCCCAATGGAAGTTTAGAGAAGTGGTTGCATCCAAGAGAAGATACACCGCAACAAGAATGGAACTTAAGCCTTTCCCAAAGGTTAAATATAGCGATCGACGTTGCATGTGCCTTAGAATACCTTCATCACCATTGTGAAACTCCAATTGTTCACTACGATCTAAAGCCAAGCAATGTTCTCATCGATGAAGACATGATTGCCCATGTGGGAGATTTTGGGCTGGCCAAGTTCCTCACCATCAATAGCGGTAACAGTGATGGTGGACAAACAAATTCACTTGCAATCAAAGGTTCTATAGGCTATGTTGCGCCAGGTAAGCAGATCACTAATTTTTCTTCTTCTTTCTTTTTTCCCTATCAGACATTTGTAAATAGTAGCCTACATTTCTTTTGTTTAGTATGACTTTTGTTTCCTTAACTATTTAAATGCAGAATATGGAATTGGAGGAAGGACATCTACAGAAGGAGATGTTTACAGCTATGGGATTTTGTTATTGGAAATGCTGACAGGAAAAAGACCGACAGATGAATTGTTTACATTCAGACAAAGCCTTCATGAATTTTGCAAGGTGGCATTGCCGGAGAGAGTGATGGAGATTGTTGATTCGCGCATGCTATTAGAAGAACCTACTGAAGCTGAAAACGATGCTCAGAAAGAAAGAGTCAGACGAGACAAAATAAGAGAATGCTCGGTTTCCCTTGTAAGGATTGGAATTGCATGTTCTATGGAATCACCTAGCGAAAGGATGAACATCAAGGATGTGATCATCGGATTAATGAAAATAAAGGAAGTATTTCTTGGAGTAGGTATCCATGGTAGGAGACAAATAAGGATGCGACTTACCGGTGAAGGAACGTCTCGAGAATAACTACTAAAAGAGTGCCACTAGAGGAATTGACTCAGCGGAGGATGCTTGGAAGGTTTGAAGCACAATCACTTTGTTAGAAAGGCCAAAACCCAAATATTCAGGCCGCTTTGTTAATCATGTAAGTTAAGAAGAATAAAAGAGAAGGTGAAAGTTCTCTCCCATGTATAGTTTTGAGTTTTCAAGTAGTCATAGTTGTGCATATTTAATTCCGTATGCATGTAAGTTCCCACTAAATAATTACATGTAAGGCATTAAGAATGTGTGTGCAAATGAGTAGCATCTTTATTGGTTTGGTAACAAATAGTAACATTTTTGAAACGCTCTCACTTGGGAAGGGATGTGTTTTTTCGATGGAAACGGTTTTGGACACTGAATAATTTGGGCTTGTGCAGATTGAATATGTTTTCCTGAGACAGTTTAGTTTTTGTATATCCCATTCGTTCCCCACTGACACCGGAGTTCCCAAAATTTGAATTCCAAAATAAATCAAGTCTGCCAGCAAGATATCTTTTGAGCTTCCTAAAAATTTGTCAAGTCCTTTTAAAGTTTCTAAGTGTTTTTTAAGTTTCTAGAGTCAAACACATCTTCCAATTAGTCTATGGTCAAGTCTTTTTAATTTTTGTATTGAAAATCTAAGTTTATTTTTCCTGTGTTTGAATTAAAATAGCCTATGAATGAAAAGTTTAGAGAATGTGTTTGAATTAAAATAGCCTTTGGCCTATGAGAAGATAATTCTTCTTGTAACTCTTATCCTTCGATGGATTCCGATAGGTGGCGAGTTCCCCCGTTTCTGTATCTCTTAGGTGGATTCCTTCGAGTGATGAGCGGTTCCCTTGTCCTGTATCCCTAGTTAAATCCTCGGGTGGCGATATCTTATCCCGTTGGTTCCTTAACTTGGGTGGTGAGCTTTACCCGATTATTCCTTTATTCCTTTTTACCTTTCTTCCGTCCCATTTGAAAAATCCGCCGTCACCCACCGATCAAGAATATGTTTTGAACAAGTTACCCGCCGGACTTCGACTCGGCGGAGATATCATAGAGACGGCAACAACTCGTTTTGCGTCGTTTTACCGACAGATGGAATTTCAGATGACGGTTCTCATGAGAAAGAATATAAATACCAAATTATAACTCATGTATCGATCGGTGACAAGGAAAAGCCGAGGAGATGAAGGCCTTGTTTCCCACACTTTCTCTCCCAAAAATACCCCTACAAAATACTAGGAATAGCTAACCTAACCAATCCCAAATTAAAAAGGGAAAATTTCACTTAGGCAGCCGACCTTTCACACAAATCACACATAAACACCTGACATTTCTTAAATTTCACATAAACACCTGAGTTTTCTAAAAACTCATCATTTCAACACCTGACCTTTCTTAAATTGCATATAAACACCTGACCTTTCTAAAAACTCATCAATTCAACACCTAACGTTACCCCTTCGTCTAAAACCAAACGGAAAAAAAAGTTAAGTGCTCCAATTTTTTATTTGTTTGAACCTGTGCGAAGATCTTATTTTTCTGATCATTTTATCCTAAAGAATCATAATTAATTTTTGACTCTAAAGTTCTCGTTAGTCAACCCTAAGAAAGTCGTAGAATCAAATATCTCTTAGGGCTAATTAATGAGAGCCTTAGAATCAAAAATTAATTATGATTCTTTAAGATAAAATTATTAGAGAAATAAGATCTTCATACCCATTTAAATGGATTGAAAATTAGAGCACTTAATTTTTTAACCTTATTTTTTAATATATAAACGATCTATACATGGTTGAAAAATTAATTGCTCCAATTTTTAATTCGTTTGAACCGATGTGAAAATCTTATTTCTCTGATCATTTTATTCTAAAGGGTAATAATTGATTTTTGACTCTAAGGCTTTCGTTAGTTAGCCCTAAGAGATATTTGATTCTACGACTTTCTTAGGGTTGACTAACGAGAGCTTTAGAATCAAAAATTAATTATGATTTTTTAGGATAAAATGATCAGAGAAATAAGATCTTCGCACTGGTTTAAACGGATTGAAAATTGGAGCACCTCATTTTTTAACCATATTTTTTAATATATAAACGGTCTATACATAGTTGAAAAATTAATTACTCCAATTTTCAATCCTTTTAAATCAATACGAAAATTTTATTTTTCTGATAATTTTATCCTAAAGAATCATAATTAATTTTTGACTCTAAGGCTTTCGTTAGTTAGCCCTAAGAGATATTTGATTCTACGATTTTTTTAGGGCTGACTAACGAGAGCTTTAAAGTCAAAAATTAATTATGATTCTTTAGAATAAAATGATTAGAAAAATAAGATCTTAGCACTGGTTCAAACAAATAAAAAATTGGAGTACTTAACTTTTTTTCCATTTTGTTTTAGACGGAGGAGTGACGGCAGGTGTTGAATTGATGAGTTTTTAGAAAGCTCAGGTGTTTATATGAAATTTAAGAAAGGTCAGGTGTTGAATTGATGAATTTTTAGAAAACTCAGGTGTTTATATGAAATTTAAGAAATGTCAAGTATTTATGTGTGATTTGTGTGAAAGGTCAAGTGCCTACGTGAAATTTTCCCAATTAAAAATAACCAATCCTAATGACACCATTCCCGCGCCTCCAGACCAAAGCAGTGAATATGTCTCTGGAAATCCTCTCGAGAATCACTTCTACTGACGACCCCCTTGCGACGATCGATTGAAATTCCTTCGTCCACCATTGCCCATCTTCCATAAACTCTTCTTGGCGCAGCATTTCACACAGTAAGCAGTCTCTAAATGCCGATAAAATGCTGTTTTAAATTGATGAAGGGCGCTGCTATTCGCAGCCCTCTATTTACTCCCATAGCCCGTTAAAAATTTCCAATTATACTCGACAGTTAGTTACTGAAATTGAGATATATTTTCAGCATCCAATTACCGAAATATAATATTTTTTTCAACAAATATTTACCGAAAATGCATGTTCGGCAGTTGTTTACCGAAAGTTGAACATATTTTCGACATGTAGTTACCGAAATATAATCTTGTTTTCAACAGCAATTTACCGAAATGTTATTTATGATTTTCAACAACCATTTACCGAAATGCAGTGGGCTACGGAAAAAAATAAAGGACTGGGAATAGCGGCGCCCTTGACGAATTATGTCACTAACTCTTTATTGCACTAAAGCTATTTGATGAATTGCTTCTTTCGGAATTAACAAATCGGACTCTTCATCTGTCTTAGATACGAGAGTACTCCTCCCACTTTCCATGTGTTTCAATCAGCCCCAAACCTTATTGATTAATGTCCAGAAACTCACTGACTCATGGTCAATGTTGGAAAAATGCACTTTTCTTTTCGTAGTTTTTGGAAGTTGGAGCACAATTAAGGTTTTTCTCTGACAATAGTTACTTTGGAAAATACGTTTGGCATTCTTCTGTTTTGGTTATAAAAGTTATTATTATATCTTGAACACACTTTTAAATTGACTTTGCCTGTTCATCAAAATGGTTTGCATATTGAGCATGATTCAATTGTTCAAACCAGATATCCATATAGTTGCTTCCCTCTATTTGAGGAAAAGAATAATAAGCAAAAGAATAAGGATAAGATCTAATGGCAATACATTTTGTCTACTGAGTTTTGGGATAACGTTTGTTGAATGTCTAATGGACCCTTGGCAGGCACAACAGCACGGTTTGCTTTATCCATCTTCCGCATTATCCATCTTCCGCAGGCAAACGTCACTCTATCGGTGTTTGACACTCGATCTGTAGAGACCCGTATTTTTTTAGAAATCGTTTAAAGATTTTATAATGTTAGAATATGGAATAAATGAGGGATTTATTGAATTATTTGATTTGGGGTCAATGTGGGAAAGTTGTTTGTAGAGGATTGCATGTGCAATTTGTGATTGTGTGGGTATATATATGTGTGGGTGTGTGTGTAGGGGAAAGAATTCCCCAATTTCCTCTCTCTCATCCCCCGATCTCTCTCTCGGCTCCCTCTCGGCTCTCTCTCTCTCTCACTCCCTTGCTCTCTCACCCAAAATTCCACCAAAAGTCCACCAAGATCCACCTCCATTCCACCCCTCAACCGTAGTCTTGTGCTTGAATTTCGTGGGTCTCGCTCGGAGGAGGAGTATTCGGATGATTTCGAAGTTTGGAGAGCTAGGGCTTGCTCAAATCGCGTGGGTTTCGATCCTTGACATGAGGTAGAGATTTCTTACTCTCTTTATATGTTTATGAGTTGGTTGTGTGCCAAAATCGTGCTTCATTTGGTTGGATTCGAAGTTATGCTCATTCTTGGTTTTTCTGCAAATCGCCCACTGTAATGCAGTGGTACCAATACCACTTTTTTAAGGTACCGGTACCTTTGGTACCGATACCTAATTTTTGAGGTACCAATACCTTAACTCTGATTGCTCATTGGATTGGTTTGGTACCGATACCTACTTTTTGATGTATTGGTACCAATGACTCAGAAAACTGTTTTGAACTCTATTGATCATTCGTCGATTGTATTGACCCCCGATCACTTCTAACACTCTCCAATCACATTCCAATCATCCCTAAACTTCATTACTCGGGTTCCAATGATTCGTTGATCGTTCCAATCCCTTCGATACTCGTTAAATGTAATCTTAGTATCGTTGTAAATGGAAAATGTACCGTAAGGTTGTTTGGGTGTAACGTAGGCTACGTGAGATGTTGAGGAAAGTATAATTGGTAGATGTTGGCTTTTTTAGTGATCCGAGTGGTAGCATAGTAATGCGTGTCCGCATGACTCACGTATCTTTCAAACTCCTTTGGCGCTCGTTCCGTGAGATTCAAGTATTGACACTAGTGGGTAGCATGCCATTGAGTTGTGATGGGTTGGTACGATACGTAGGGTAGTGTGATGTACATGAGGAAATGATGTATACTTCTCTACTTGTTGATGTTATGCCATGATTGATTGTTTCGGAATGCTTTGGAACGTTATTGATCAATCGGTATGTGGATATAACGAGGTCGTATGACATGTTGTATGAATGACATAGATTGGTTATATATTGAGCATGAGGTCATTAAGGATTGTGAAATGGGAAACAAGAAGTAGAACGATACCATAAATATGAAGAAAGCCACGGATCCATCGAATGGTGCGATGCCGGAATGAACATGGGACGCACGGGGTCCCAAATGCCCGGAATTGAATGAAAGAATTTTGGTGGACGCACGGGGTCCCAAATGCCTAGAATTGAATGAAAGAATTTTGGTGGACACACGGGGTCCCAAATGCCCGGAATTGAATGGAAAAATTTTGGTGGATGCACGGGGTCCCAAATGCCCGGAATTGAATGAAAGATTTCTAGTGGATGCACGGGGTCCCAAATGCCCGGACAAAAACGAAAGGTTTCTAGTGGATGCACGGGGTCCCGAATGCCCGAACTTGAATGAAAGATTCCTAGTGGATGCACGGGGTCCCAAATACCCAGAATAGTTTTAAAAAAAAAAGAAAGGGAAATTGACTAACACATGAGAAATACAAGGCAAATTGATTACGTTCCAAAGGAATATTCTGTGAAATGTTTATATTGTTTCGCTGTGAGATATATTCACTGTCATTAGCATCTTGGAGTACGTTGTTCATATCTGTTGCTGATCCACGGTATTACTGGTGTGTGATCTTCACATATGTATTTAAATCGAGGCAGAATAGAGTGTTCATATGAGAATCTAAACTTTGAATTGGCGTAGCGATGGACAAGTGACGGTTGAGGACTTGTTGTGGTTTAACTAGAACGATATGAGTTGGACTTGGTCCTAGTTAGACGTGTGAACTGTTAGGAATATCCTTATGAAATCTTGATTTCCTAGGTAGTGGTATGCTCGTTGGTGACGAAAGACTCACCTTTCTTTCTGACACTTTGTTGTACCCATTGATTTTGGACGCATGGTTCATCGCATTTTCATATAACTTGAGTATAGATTTCTCTACTGGGCTAGTGTAGCTCAACCTATCATTTTCAGGTACACTATAAGGACACAGTCTTCAAGGATGTGAAATGCATGCAGACATCAAAGGATAAAGTTATTTTCTGAAGTACATGTCTTCCTTCGTAAATCAAACTGTATTGTACTATTTTCTCTATTTTTGGATTACTGTATCAATTTGACAGATTTGTGGTATTCGGGAGCCGTATTGTAATTTGGGTATCTTAAGTACTATTGTGAGGATTTGTAATTAAAATGGTATTGTTATTTATGTTAAAAATTGAGGGCGTGACACGATCAAAGTTCAACTGAGGATGCACATTTTGGAGACTTTCAACGGAATTCTCTCGTGGCATCGCTAGTGCCCTACACCGACACTGGTCAGCTCTCTTAGAGCATCACCAATGGGAGATGTCAAACATGACGTGGACGGTGTAACGGCTACTTTTGGCATCGACTCACCTTCCAACCCATCCGCCTTCACTCATGTCAAAGCTGATGTGGCTTTGGCATGAACCTCTTGCATGCCAATTTTGACAACTACCATCTCCCATGCCAAATTTCAAAAAGTAACCGTTAGAAGGTAAAAAGCTATTATTATAAAGTTTAAAACCTCTCCATACTACTTGTTTGAGTTTTTCTTTTCTTTTTAAATAAATAAAATTTGGCACAAGGATTGGAGAGAAGGTTTTAATGTCAAATTTGAAATGCCAAAATGCCACATAAGCTTTCAAAAAAAAATTGACATCACCAATTTGACACCTCCTGTTGGAGATGCTCTTAAGATTAATGACAATAAAGGAAGTATTTCTCGGAGTAGGTATTCATGGCAAGAGGCAATTGAGGACGCAAATTTCCTGTGAAGGAATATCTCGGGCTCGCTACTAAGGACATACACGGTAGGAATTGAGGCTGCAGAAGCTGATTGAAAAGTTTGAAGTGTTTAATTGAAGTTCAATTATTCACATAGAAAGGCGAAATCCCTTTATTTCAGCCTGCTTTCTCATTATTATAAATTTGACATGCATACAATAAAAGTGGAAACGCTCTCTAGTAGTATATAGCTTCGAGTTTTCAAGTAATTCATAATTTTGCCTATTTAAGCTTGTGTACATATAATGTCCTGCCTCCACTTATATAGCGATTTAGATACTCATATGACGAAGAAGTGAGACAAAATAAGGAATAGTTATATGATAGTTGCAACATGAGATGCCCCGACATCACACACACTGCCTTTATTGGTTTGTTTAGGAAATACTAGAATTTAGGAACTGATACTTGTGCATTTATTTTTCTGTCGCGTACTTCTGTAAATTTATGCTTGCATATATGTAATGTACCAATTAACAATTGACCACTCCACCCATTACCTGGTTTGGATCCATCGAACCATGAAGAATAAATTAGTTACATGACAACCGAAACTTTTGTTGGTAAGGAGTATATGTTTGAGTGAATGAATAATTCTGACACTGACTGGGTCGGCTAAAATTCCAAATTGGATTATTTCTCGCTTATGCGATGCTTGCACATTTAATTTGAGGAGGGAAAACAAAAAAAAGGAAGAACAAAGTAAAACAGTTGTGGCTGTGTTAGGAAATCGTCAAGGCAAGTAAATACGTATATATTCGGCAAAAACAAAAGATATGTTTTGTATCTGGCTAACCATAAATAAGCTCACTTCTTTTCACTTGGAAAATTCAAGAGTCATACATAATGCCAAGGCTATGAGACTGGCAAGAGAGCCAAGAAACAGAAGAAAGACTTCAAAGTTCTACAGGTTCGAGATTGAATAGCCGAAAAACAAGAACGCGTACTGATCATTGTAGGATGTTAACCTATAAAACCAATTAAAAATAAAGCACTAGTTTAGGGTCCCGGAGTTACAGAAAGTTTTGGTCATTTTTGCACCATCTTTTGCGAGTTAAAAAATTTATTGTTCCCTTTCTGTGCTCATGGTTTAGGCCTTGCAGTGAATCATGCTTATGTTTTCCTATCCTTTGGCTTTTGTATTGTAAGTGCCACTTAATGCTCTGTTGGGATGTAAATTTTCGAAGTTGTAGGTAATGTGTGGGAAAGCCCATCTCTAGGATCTCTTTACCGAAGCAACTTATCATTCAGTCCGCTTGAGTTTTTCCGGAACTGAAAATTTAAAGGGCGATGCCAATGCTTAAATCAGGGCTCAGTAAAAATCTAATTGACCCGCCAAAATCGATTGATCTGTTAATATGGGTTACATTGGGTGATTTTTGATGATCAGATACCAAAACTGACAAAATACACTTCATGAACTAGATGTAAATGGGTCTCGTCTGTATACGAGGTGGAGTATCGGATAAGTTGGTTAAAAACAATCACTAAAAGAACTATCTTTTTGAATCACTAGCTTATTATAATGGTTATAATGGTTAATTTTGTTTACAAACAAACAAATCAAATGACATACTTCTCTGCTCTGAATCTGGTAATTGTTTCAACAAAATAAAACTCTGATGAATACATAACAGCCGATAGGCTTATGCGAAGGAATATAAGTTAGTATCCATGTAAGAGGATGAGCGTAACTGAGGGGGGGAAAAAAAAAAGGGACTTCTTCAGCGGAGCCTCTCTCTGGTGCATTGGTTCTATAGTTCGAAACTCAATTTTAGTGTTACCATTAGCTAACCAGATGTAGGAAAATAGTGCGGAAAAACAATAAATGATTTTACTATTTTCTGAAAATTACAACATGAACATGAATCGCAAGATTACAGAATATGAAATGTAGACGTAAACTGTAAAAGAGAATTAGCAATTTCAAACAGAGATCCGTTTTGTTCAACAGTGCTCTTAAGACAAATTCGCCGCCTCATTGGTGCTGGAGGTTGTGTCGGTGTTCGTCTTTCAGGGTTGACTCGGTTACCACTCAGCCTCCGGAGCACCGCTGTAGATTGCCCGTCGAACCAACTTGTGTTTGTACTCTCTCTCTCTCTCAAAGGAAGAACGATATTGCAGAAGCCGAAGAGCTTTGGATTTTCAGTGTGGTTTTGGTGTGTTGAAACCAAAAGTAGAGGTCTCCTTTTATAGATGAAGGAGGAGCCTCTGCCATGAATGCTGCAATGATGGAGAAGCCTCTCTATCAATAGGGGAATTGATTCTGTAATTCAATTTTGAAATAAAATTGATACAGTTATTATTTCTAAAATTGAATACGCAATCATGGGTAATAACTTTGGGTAATCAACCCAGCTTTAACCATCCAACCGTGCATTGTTGTTGGTTCGAAACCCACTTTGAGAGTCATCTCTCAATGAAATTTGTTCATTCTTTCACTGGTTTAACTCCTTAACAAGGAGTATCTAAAACCCACTTGGGCCCACCTCGCGGTGTGTGGGTCCCACCAAATTCTCTTTGATTAAAATTTCATTTTTCTAATAATCCCCCACACGAATGAAATTGGTTGAATCTGACTCAGGGGACAAAGCTAACACGAGAGAGAGTACAATAGAAAAATTCCGCATAGGATATGTAGCTTTTGGCCTTGAACCTTCCCTTGTGAATACCTATCGGATTTACTTGCTGACCAATGAACATGTTGTCTTGAACTGTTCTGCCGTTTGTGTAAACCGAGACAACAGGCATCACACGAAACTCCTCCCAACACAGTTTCGTTCTCACTGTTGGGTTCATTTTGGCCATGACACCCCTTTCTGGTTCTGCAAGTATTTTCTCGAGAATTTTGCCTTCCTAAATTCTCAAAAAAGCTGCCCCACTTCATACTCACATAGGTGACCTTCTTATAAAAGGTATCCTGCTATATCCCGCCTGGCATTCCAGCACATAAGAGTCATTAAAAGCCAATGCTTAACCTATTTCCATTTGCAGGTATCACTGTTTCGCACCATATGAATGAGCAAGAGAGCATGTCTCTACAATGATCGTTCTCTGTTACTTGCACGTAGGTTGTCCTATTGAACCTAGATCTTGGGATCTATAGTCAACTAGGTTGGGTTTCCTTCACGGTAACCCAAGTGTAGTAGGCTTTAGCCCCATTCCCTTCGATGCTTTCTCAACTAGCTCTTTGTTTAACCCTTTGGTTAGTGGATCTGCAATATTGTCCTTTGACTTCACATAGTCAATGGTAACAACCCCAGTTAAGAGTAGTTGTCTAATGGTATTGTATCTACAACGGATATACCTAGACTTACCATTATACATATTACTTTGTGCCCTTCCTATTGCTGATTGACTTTCGCAATGGACGGAAATTGCTTTCTTTGTTTAACCCTTTGGTTAGCGGATCCGCAATATTGTCCTTTGACTTCACATAGTCAACGGTAACAACCCTAGTTAAGAGTAATTGTCTAATGGTATTTGTAGACACCCTATTCTGAACTATCCGGATAAATCTATCTTACGATCTTTATTTTTTATTATTTTATTGCCCCAATGATGATTAAAGGTTGAGAACATTCTAAGGTCGATGGCAGGTCTTGAGCTTTGAGCTTTGGACATTTCTCATTTAAACCCATTCGAATTCCAACCTCAAACCCTTCGAGCCAGATGGCCCCAGCAAAACCCTACTTGCTTACGCCAGTGTTCTCTTGGCGTGCGCTTGTGAACTACCACGTGTCCGCAACCGTTGACTCAGTTATCACTGGCGCATGCAGGCCCAAGTATGGCGCACTTCAGTCAAGCCCAGTCAAATCAACTTTATTCAGCCACATGGACGAGACTTTTGTACCACCCTGACGTGGGCTACAGTCCCCCTGATGATTACACTCGGCAGGGACGTTCCCCCTCTCTCCTACACCTTCCATCAAGCCAAGTCCCATGCATTTAATGCATGGGAGGCTCTCTCCTAACCTAACCCAACCCAACCTTCTAATCCAACTGATCAGCCTTTCCTCCTCAGTCCATTCCCTCTATAAATACCTCTCTTGCATTCATTTGCAAGTGGTTAACCACATTGAAGAGCCCAAAAGCCCTTTTCCTCCTTTTTGCTCTCTCTCTTCTCCTCCATTGGAAGAGGAAGGAAAGGAGTTTTCAGTCACACATTCCGCTGCAACACACCCCACATTGTCATCATCCAATCTCTACCTCCCCAAACCAAAGCTCAAGTCATCCATTCATCCCAACCAAAGGTATACCACCTTTGTGGTTCTTTCTGTTTTCGACCCCTGAGGGGAACCAGTAAGGTCCAGGCTAGTAATCAATACTAGTCTTGGCCTTAAACTGGTAAAATATAACAATCGTGTGAGATGAAACATGGCGCACGCTAGTACCATCATGCCGTATGCCGGTCATGGCAGTATGTGCACTACTGGCGTGGGGGATCATTGATCATCCATTTTTTAACTTGCTTACACTTCTGTCATCACCTTAGCATGCTAATAACCAGTTTTACAACTTTCCGTATCCTAGAACTGTTTAGATGTAGCATTCAATATTTGCTTTTATTTGCTTTGGAGGGCTTCTGGGATCTCTCTGGTCATGTTCCAGAACTCAGATGATGCAAAGCCAAGCACTGACCAAACGGTAAAACTGGCGCACGGTATATTGAGATAGGTGTACGGCAGTGTTACTAGGATCCAGTGGCTGGCCCTTGCATTTAGCTTAGTCTTGTCCTCTTTTCATGTCCCCACACTGTTTATGGGGTATTCTGTTTCTGCTCATGGCTTCAAGCCGTTCCTGCTATTTATGGTTTCGTATATATATGCTGATATTAACTGCGTGGTTTGTCCTGGGTATGTGATGGTCCTTTCCAGAGCCCAGAGGGTTGCAAACAAAGACTGTGAGACCAGATAAGTGAAGTACGCCAATTATGTAGTGGCGTGCGCAGGTCGTATCAGCATGCAGTGGCTCGGCTAGTGCATACTGGTGTGATACCTGCTCATGTCCCTTCAGAGCAGCGTACTCCAACTTATTCAGACTGCTCTCGGTGCTTGTTCTCAATCTATATTCATCATTGCAAGCAAATCATCTCCATAAGCATTTTTGTCACATAACTGCAACTTGTAACAGTTTTAATCCCTATCAACTATTCCCCCACCCTAATTGGCTAAAGAAATGATCAATGAGAGAAAAATGCAGAAGTTTTATAAAAATGCCTGAGTAGAGACCGATCTCCAGATTGGGCGAGAGGGGTGCCATGAAATCCTTCCCCTCTCGTAACCTGGCTCCTGAACCTCAGATATCGAAGGTGACGATGGTCCAGTCTACAAGCCTTTTTCAAAATCAAACAAATGTAGCAAATGTTTTTCGAGTTCGGTTCTTTGGGTACTTCACCGCTAAAACCCGAGTGGCGACTCTGAATCGAAGCGTTTCGCCGCGCTTTTCAAAGAGGGCCGCACCTGATTTTAAAACAAAAATCGAAGATTTTGGGGCACGTGTCCACAGTATTGTGTCTACGACGGATATTTCTAGGCTTACCATTATACATATTACTTTGTGCCCTTCCTATTGCTGATTGACTATCGCAATGGACGCAAATTGCTGGCACAGGTTTCGACCATCTTGGAATAACTTCTAGAAAATGGTGTAGCCATTCCGCCTCTTCAGTTGCTTTATCTAAAGCAATGAATTCAGATTCCATTGTAGAATGTGTTATACACGTTTGTTTTGAAGATTTCCAAGAGACAGCTACACCACCAAATGTAAAGAGATATCCACTAGTGGATTTTGAGTCTTTCATAGCTGATATCAAGTTTGCATCACAGGACACTTCTAGTACTACTGGATATCTGGTGTAGTGTAGTCCCAAATCACGAGTATGCCTTAAATAGCGTAGTACTCTCACTATCGCCTTCCAGTGGTCATGCCTTGGATTACTCATGTATCTAGTCAGTCTACTAACTGAATAGGCTATGTCGGGCCTTGTACAGCTCATTAGGTACATTAGACTCCCAATTATTCGAGAATACTTCAATTGGGATACCCCTACTCTCACATTCTTGGATAAATGGAGATTCGCATCCATAGGAGTCCTTGATATACTTGTATCAGACTTGCTGAACTTCTCAAGAATCTTATCGACATAATGAGATTGAGATAGTGCAAGTCCATCAGATGTTCTAGTGATTTTAACACCTAGTATTACATCTGCAAGACCCATATTTTTTTCATGTCAAACTTCGAGTTCAACATCTTTTTGGTAGATGTGATAATCTTATTGTTACTACCAACAATGAGCATGTCATCAATGTAGAGACACAAAATGACGTACCCTTCGTCTGTGTCTTTGACATATACACATTTGCCACACTCGTTGATTGTGAAACCACTTGACATCATAGCATTGTCAAATTTTTCATGCCATTGTTTCGGTACTTGTTTTAGACCATACAAAGATCTAACAAGTCTGCAGACTTTCCCTTTTTGACCTTGCGCGGAAAAACCCTTGGGTTGTTCCATGTAGATTTCCACATCTAAATCGCCATTTAGGAAAGCTGTCTTCACATCCATTTGATGTATCTCAAGATTTCGCAGAGCTGCAATTGCAATTATCATTCGAATGGATGTGATCCTGGTAACAGGAGAATAAGTATCAAAGTAGTCTAGGCCTTCCTTTTGTCTATACCCTTTAATGACAAGCCTAGCTTTGTACTGATCTATTGATCCACATCTGCCTTTATTGTCCTCTTAAAAATCCACTTGTAGCCCAAAGGCTTACACCCAGGAGTAAGATCCACCAATTTCCACGTATGGTTTTGCAGAATGGAATCAATTTCACTCTTAATAGCCTCTTTCCATAAAGGACCCTCAGGAGAGCTCACAGCTTCCTTGAATGTTCAAGGCTCACTTTCTAACAGATACGTTAGGAAGTTTGGACCAAAGGATGTTGATGTTCTAACCCGTTTGCTATGTCTTGGCTCAACCTCAACTTCTTCCTCTTGGTCTTGACTGCTTTCATGTGCAATCTCCAAAGTTCGTTTCACGGAACTTGACTCTTTTATAGATCTATAAGGAAAAATGTGCTCAAAGAACGTCGCATTCCTAGATTCCATGATGACGTTCTTGTGAATATCTAGTATCTCAGATTCATACACAAGAAATCGATAGGCAATACTGTTATGTGTGTGTAACCAATGAACACACAATCAACAGTCCTTGGCCCTATCTTCTCCTTTTCAGGTGGAAGTACAGCTACCTTTGCGAGACACCCCCACATTCGAAGGTAACTGTAAATCACAAACCTCAATGTGGATTAAATCCAATGCCTCAGTACTTCTTTCAACTCGTTGATAAGAAGTCTTTGTCACTTGAACCCTCACAAAGCAATCACTTGCCTATCCTACTCATTCCTTAAATGAGAGAAACTTGTTCCCGCAGGAACCACTTGTTAGCGCACCAAACAACTGTGGTCACACCACTTGGGACAATACCATCACAAGTATTCCCATGGTTGGAGCCATTTCTGCACTTGGCCTAACAGAGCCGAGTACAGAAAATTGTATCGACCGAGCAGATCAAATATAGGATCGAGGCCAAGCAATGTCAAGGCCAAAGCCGAGTAGACCACTCCGGAGGCCGAACGATCAGTGATCCAAGGCCGAGTCGCGCACGACTAACCATGGCCAAATCCAGACAATTTACCAATAATCCGTGATCGAGTCGCGCACGACTGATTGAGGCCGAAGCCAAACAGTTTTTCAAAAAACTGATTTGAGGCTCAATCGTGCACGACTGACCGTAGCCAAACAGTTTATCCATCTGAGGTCGAGTGCCACACTACTGACCGAGGCCATAGCCCAACAGCTTATCACAAAAGTCGCGCAGTTGCGAAGGTTACCACCAATAGTTCTGTCTCACTCTAAAACAAACTGTGCTAACCCATGCCACAACAAAGTGACACCACATCCATAATCTCGTGACAGCATCCCGTGGAAATAATTACCAAAAACTTCCACACACAAAGTTAAGTCACATATGGCTTAAAATAAATTATTAAACAACAAATATCTAAACTGCTCTCCCAGAAAATAGAACCTGTTGTTTTCCATAATTCAATTGACATAACTGGAACACTCGAAAAGCCACGAAAACCCAATAGATGAAACTTTAAAGGAGAAAACCGAATTCCCTTTCAATTCCAAATTAATCACCAAACAAGGCAATAGCAATGAATGACTCACTGCCTTTAGTTTCCAAAACCGTAGCTTTAGATATGAGAACACCTCCAGTGGGATTTGCAATAATTTCCCAATTAAACCACAAGCTGTTATGCAAACAAATTGCAAGAGCAAATAATGGGTAATTGAATCAACACAGTAAAAGACAAAATTATGATCCTCAATTATTCAAGTACGAAACTGTTGAAATCGTAATACCCTTTACTAATCCAAGAATCACAGTAGTGGACAAAACTTTTCCTCTCATTTCAAGAGTTATAAACAATAACTTTGAAAAGTCCAAAGTTTTATATCCATCCGTTCAAAACACCAAATAAAATGAATGCCTTTAAAATGCTAACACCGTTACTGGAGTATGAAAATTCAAGGTAGTAACCCAAGACTCTCTAATGCCGTTTAGTGCCAATATCCAGTAAGGATCAACACATTGATGTACTGATATGCCACAATAAAACACTAATAAACGGACAAAACCAATCACTGATTCAAGAATTATAACAGTAGCTCAGACTATTCAGGGAAGTAATAATCCAAAACCATCACGGGCTGCTTACAGTTTTGGGAAAAATAAAATGTACCGGTTTTTTTTTTTTTCCCTTGTAATCAAAACACGAAGCCGATTACGAGTAGTGCTCTATGCCAACAAGCAGTTACCAAATACCAATCAATATTCTAAGCATCCTCTGCCTAGATATTCAAAACTCAGAACAAGAACAAACACAAACCTGTTCTTGATAACCACAGGCTATAAAATCTGTTCATTTACTCGCAAAATCTGAAACTGATCGTGTTGAAAAATTTCAAAACAGATGAACACGTGAACATGTTTCCTGGATACCGTGATATGTCAGTAGAGTGGTTTTGAAAATGTATAACCAAGCGAGCAATTAACATGAAACTCATCCAATGATCTGAGACTTTCTGATCACAAACCCACAAGCCAAGAAATTAGTCAACGGGAAAAAATTATTGATCCGCAAACTAGAAATTATTGATCTACATATGCTCAAAATTTCCAAAGTCGCAAAACATGTTCAAGATAAATTACCACTGACGAAGAATAAAAGTAGTATTCTAGATACTCAATAAACCACACCAACAAGGTTTATGCAAACTGTTTCTACACAGTAATTAACAAAACAAAGTCAGAGGAATGTCAACTTGCAAATTCAAATAGCATATAGAAAAGGTTATCGCACTGACTTTTCTCCCCAAAAAAACACAGTAGGCGTTTTTTTTTTCTTTTCAGAACAGAAAATCCGAAAACAGTAATGATTCCTAGAAAATTTTCTCAATTTGTTTCCAGGAAACTCAATGTAAAATTGTTGTATAAAAACACTATTTTCCAAAGATAAATTTGTCATAAGATTGTAGGAAAATAGTGCGGAAAAACAATAAACGATTTTACTAATTTTTGAAAATTACAACATGAACATGAATCGCAAGATTACAGAATATGAAATGTAGACATAAATTGTAAAAGAGAATTAGTAATTTCAAACCAAGACCCGTTTTGTTCAACGGTGCCCTTAAGACAAATTCGCCGCCTCACCGGTGCTGGAGGTTGTGTCGGTGTTCGCCTCCCAGGGTTGACTCGGTTACCACTCAGCCGCCGGAGCACCGCCGTAGACTGCCAGTCGAACCAACTTGTGTTTGTACTCTCTCTCTCAAAGGAAGAACGATATTGCAGAAGCCGAAGAGCTTTGGATTTTTGGTGTGGTTTTGGTGTGTTGAAACCAAAGGAAGAGGTCTCCTTTTATAGCTGAAGGAGGAGCCTCAGCCATGAATGCTGCAATGATGGAGGAGCCTTTCTATCAATACGGGAATTGATTCTGCAATTCAATTCTGAAATAAAACTGATAGAGTTAGTATTCTTGAAATTGAATATGCAATCATGGGTAATAACTCTGGGTAACCAACCCAGCTTTGACCATCCAATCGTGCACTGTTGTTTGTCCGAAACCCACTTTGAGAGACAATTTCTCATTCATCTCGCAATGGAATTTGTTCATTCTTTCACTGGTTTAAACTCCTTAGCAAGGAGTATCTAAAACCTACTTGGGCCCACCTCGCACGGTGTGGGTCCCACCAAATTCTCTTTGGTTAAAATTCCATTTTTCCAACACCAAACACCAATATTTTGACAAAGAATCAACTTCATTATTTTGCCGATCAAAATAAAAAACAATTGACATACGAGCGACTGTGGAGCAGAATGATTTTGTTGTTATATGTTTTTCATCCAGCTGTTTAGCTTGTATTTTGGTATAACTGTAGCTCTAGTGCTCCTAGCCTGGTAAAAATGCAAAAACTCTTGTTGGTAGGAGTGAGAGGAAAGAGGCACAAACAGATTTGAGAACCGAAGAGAAGCTTATGAATTGGGGTCCCCTCTATTTCCTCATCTGCTCTCTCTGTCAGCAAGCAAATGGAAGCCTCTCACATTAACCTTTTTCATCTAGCTGTTTAGCCAGGGCTTGTTTGATAACCTAAATTCAGCACTTAAAACTGAATCAATTAAGTAATAAGTGATTCAGTAGGTTTGATAACGACATTATACATTGCTTAACAAATTAAATGTTACTTAAAATGTAGGCTAAAAAGTTGGAAAAAAAAAAAGTAGCTTTGAGCTACTTAATTCTGGCTGAATTCTTGTGTACTTGCATTTAATCACCATACCACCACCACAACCACTCCCACCACCACCACCACCACTCCCCTATCACTCCATCACCACCGCCACCATTACCACACTGCCACCACCACTACCATACCGTCGCCGCCGCCACCACCACAATGCCACCATTGCACAACTATCACTCTACCAACACCACTCACTATCACCATTATACCATCACTCTACCGCCACGACCACCACCACCACCACCACTCACTGCCACTGTCACATCACCATCACTCCACCACCATCATTATATCACTATCGCCAGCACTCCACCACCACCACCACCACTGCCGCCACCACTCCATCACCTCCAACACACCACCACCACCACCACCACCACAATCACCATTCCACCATTATTATAAGTACATTGTGACCATTAGTTAATTAAGAGAGAAGCAGAACTAAAATTAATTTATCTTTTTTTAATTATGTACTTAATATGTTTACCAAACAGCTTTTCAGCTTAAAAAATTCGGCATTCAAATTTCGGTACTTAATTTTTCAGCATTTAGTTTTAGTTTTTAGTTTTATCAAACAGGCCCCCAGTATTGGACTAGTCTTGTTGAAATGGCGAATTCATAACACAATGGTCTTGGTTTGTCATTTCGTACCAAAAATATAATTTATAAAATAAGGAATTAACTATTATTCCAAAGAACAGTGGTTAAGTTCAGGATAGTCCACGAGGAGTAAAAAGCTGAGTTGTGGTACTTTCAATTAATTTTTAATTTAATTCGGAGAACAAATGGAAGTTGGATTTGTGATTTGATTTGAGTAAACTAAAACTAACTAGAAAGCGATTAAAGTTTCGAAAAACAATGGAGAGAAGAGACTAGGGTTTTCAATTCAACCTCCCCTCGCATTCAACTTGTAACCAGAAAGTAGGCTAGACGAGCTTTCTAACAGTTCAAACCACGTGAGAATCGGAGTTTAGGAGTGTCCGTGACAAGACCGCAAAGTTTGGTTGGTTTTGAAATTTTGATGATGCGCCTGGGGCGCATAGAATTGCTCCCGGGCCACATAAAGCTCCACAAATTTCTCAAACTTTGCGAGTTTGTCCCGGATACTCCCGAACTCCGTTTTTTGCAAGGTTAGAACCGTTAAAAAGCTTGTTGAGTCTACTTTCCAACTCCAGTAGTTGGAGTCTATATTTTTTTGTATATAAGAAGATATGACCAATTTACCCTCAGTGATTCGAAAACTAAATTATTTCTGTAAAATGCTCGCATCTTCCTCATTTGAAATCGGAAAAAGACCCATTATATATCGATAAAGAGAACTTTCAATTTACTAAAAGATGGTGGAATCCAACCATCAAAATAATAATGTTTAGTTCATAACAATTGGGTAGTAACTAAGGCTAGCCTAGCCATGCTCAACAGTACATAAGACACAATTCCAATACAAAGACCAAGTATACCGAAAAAACAAGCAACAAGAAACCACATTATGGACCAATTAAATGATCTTTTGAGATACCCCAAACAGCGTACAAATTCTTAATTGACTATTAAATTTTGTATTTCGCATGCTTCGACAGGAAAACAGAGGTTTTCTTCAAGTCAGTTTTGGACACTACATTATTGTACTACGTACCCAGCATTACATGGACTTCATTGCATTGACCTTCCCAATCTCACTCCTTCCAGGAAAATGAAAGGTCTAAACCTTTGGCTGTTAAATTGACTATTAAGTTTTGGAGCTCAGCCGCTTGTTCAGGCTGCAACATCTGAATAGAATCAATGGAACTATTCCACATTCCATCGGCCGGCTTCCCAAACTTAAGCTAGATATTCTTCATGGTGTGATGATTTTAAAGCACTAGTTTTTTAGTACATGCCCAATGGAAGTTTATAGGACTGGTTGCATTCAAGAGAAGATACATCACGCCAAGAACGGAATTTAAACCTTCCCCAATAGTAAATATAGCGATCGATGCTGCATGTGCATTAGAATACCTTTATCACCGTTGTGAAACTCCAATTGTTCACTGTGATCTAAAGCCAGGCAACGTTCTCATCGATGAAGACATGACTGCACGGATGGGAGATTTTGGGCTCGCCAAGTTCCTCATCGTAAATGGTAGCAACTGTGATGGTGGGCAAACAAATTCACTTGCAATCAAAGGTTCTATAGGATATGTTGAGCCAAGTAAGGAGTCACTAATTGTTCTTCTGCATTGGCATATCGAGAAACATTAGTAGCTACTCCTCGGGCAAAAACTACGTGGCGGCCCATAGTTCTTAGCCATCATCACACCATATTATAGCGTCAGTGACGAATGATATAAACTCCACAAGAATGTCTAGTAGTAACGAGTCTTGGGGCGGCACTTGATAATGCCGTAGAACCACTGAATTATTAATCTCATAACGACCATTAGTAATTCTTCATGGCCATGAGTAATTCTTTGTGGCTAGGAGGAATTCTACGCGGCCAGGAGTAATTTTTTGCGGCCATGAGCAATTCTACGAGGCCAGGAGCAATTCTACGCGGCCATGAACAATTTTACGCGCGCAGCCAGGAGCAAGCCATGAGCAATTCTTCGCGGCCATGAGTAATTCTACGTGGCCAAGATCAATTCTACGCTGCAAGGAGCAATTTTACACTACCAAGAGCAATTCTTCGCAGCCATGAACAATTCTACGCAGCTATGAGCAATTCTTTACAGCCATGAGTAATTCTACGCATCCAGGAGCAATTTTACTCAGCCAAGAGTAATTCTTCGCGGCCATGAGTAATTCTTCGCAACCAAGAGTAATTCTTATGGTGTATTCCAAAACTTAAAAAACAGAAGCTTACTGCAAAAGAAAAATTTCCCAGAAAAATTTTAGCAAAAATGTTTCGAGTAAGTAGATTAATGCCTATCTAAAAATCAACTCTTTATTAGAAGCCACTTGGGATGATAGGCATTTCTTAGCAACATAGACGTGAACAATAACGGACATTACAAGCCTCTTGAAATGAACCAAGGGGTGGCTATCACATTACTGACCATCCAATTTCAGAGAAAATTGTATTAACTTAACAGAGTTTGTATAACACAATACAGACTTGGCCTCTAAAATTTAACATGTTTTTTACACACTTTTTGCTACATATGTATTCATCTCCTTAAAATTGAAATTTTGTGTCCCAAGGCCATGTCATTAGACACGAATGCCAACTAAGCTAAGCCAGTGGCACGGGTAAGGCCTGCAGCTTTTTACTCACACTCTCTCTGCTCGTCTGAATCACGCTATCGCCACAGTTCCTGCACCAGATTGAAGAGAAGCAACCATTCTCCTTCTTCTTTTTGGCATCCTTGTAAATTGGTCTAGTCTTGTTGAAATGTTAAATTCATAGCGCAATGGTCTCCTATAGTACTGTTCACAAGTTTATCAGTGTAGATGAAGATAATCTTGTAATTAGAACAAAATTGTACTAACGACTTCTAGAGATTGTGTACAAGAAAACCATTCAGCTTGTAATTTGGAAAATGTGGAATGGAGGAGAAAATTAAAAAGAAGTAAAAGAGAAGTTAAAGGAAAGTGTATTCTTCTTATTTGTTGAAAAAAGAAAAAGAAATATTGATTAGCTGTGAAAGAGAGAAGATAGAAGGAAGGAAAGCTGAAGGAGGAGTTAATTTTCCTTGCCCTTTTCAAATTTTGAAGTCCAACGAGGAATAGCAAATAGAGTCTTCCACCATGAAACAACATATTACTGTGACACCTTGAAAAAGTCTACAAAACGAAATGATTGCCGTAGAATTAACACTCAACCCACTTGAAGGGTTGGAGTTTTTCAGTCCTCCATTCACATTTTGTCTTTTTTTTTTTTCCAGTAAAGCGACATCTACGGAGATAGAGCATTCTATTGGAATCTACCAATCTTTTCTCCTAGTAAATTGGGAAGACTTGGGAAAGACTAATGGGGAGAGACTAAAGGGAAGACCAGGGGATTGTTCAGGAATCAATAGTTCTTTTGAGCAATTCTTTCCGGCCATGAGTAATTCTTCGCGGTCAGATGTAATTTTTCACGGGCAGGAGTATTTCTTTGCGGCCATGAGTAATTCTTCGCGGCCAAAAGTAATACTTATGGTGGATTCCCAAACTTAAAAAGCAGAAGCTAGCTTACTGCAAAAGAAAATTTTCTCATACATATTTTAGCAAAAAAATTTCAAGTTAGTAGATTAATGCTAGGACTCTTGCATCTCATTAGAAGGGCAAGAGTTCGAGTCTTCCCACCTGCGTGTGGGTATTATTCTCTTATAGGACTTTTTCTTTCTTTTTTTGTCTCTACCCTATAATGGGCTTATTCTTGTATTGGTTGAATTTTGGGCTTTGTCTTATGGACTCTCACAATTGATGTAGTGTCCCGCATTAGTATTTTGTACCTCATATCTAATGTAAAATGATCTCTTCTATCGTTTGACAATAAAAAGAGAGTAGATTAATGCCTATCCAAAAATCAACTCTTTATTACAAGCCACTTGGGATGATAGGCATTTCTTAGCAGCATAGACATGAACAACAACGGACATTACAAGCCTCTTGAAACAAACCAAGTGGCGGCTAGCACATTACTGACCATCCAATTTCAGAGAAAATTGTATTAGCATGAGTTTGTATAACACAATACAAACTAGCCCTCTAAAATTTAACATGTTTTTTACACACTTTTTACTACATCTGAATTCATCTCCTTAAAATTGAAATTTTGTGTCCCAAGGCCATGTCATTAGTCACGAATGCCAAAAATATAATTTATAAAATAAGGAATTAATTATTATTCCTAAGAACAGTGGTTAAATCCAGGATCGTCCATGAGGAGTAAAAAGCTGAGTTGCGGTACTTTCAATTAATTTTTAATTTATTTCAAAGAAAAAATGGAAGTTGGATTTGTGATTTGATTTGAGTAAACTAAAACTAACTAGAAAGTGATTAAAGTTTCAAAAACAAGAGAGAGAAGAGACTAGGGTTTCGATTCAACCTCCCCTTGCAATATAATTGCAGAGAAGTCTAGGGTTTCATTCAACTTGTAACCAGACCACCAATAGGGTAGCAATTCCTATCGATAATCCCCAAAAATATTCTCAAGACTCGTACTCAGTATAGGCTATCTCAACACGGCACAGATCGTCTCACTGGATTTAACAAACAGCATAACCCGTCTCATATCGTATAGTCTATCTCAAAGCCTATTCCAAAACAATGAATACGTTCGTATGACAATGCTTGATATCCCGAATACAAACACAATAGATAAATAGGAAAAATAGTAACTTTCATAAAACTATGAGTCATCCAAAGTCATACAATTTATTGTTGAATAAAAACCCTTAAAATCTAAACAATCATACTACTTGGAGAAGTATCCTCGTCGCCCTAGCCGAAGAAGGTTAGCCAATCATGGCTTCCAACAGCAGAAATTCCTTTTTGGGCTTGATTTTGTTACCTTGTATTCCTAACCAAACACGGCTCTCAATTCCTAATTAGACTACTTGATTAAATATGTGCCCCACTAGAGCTACCTTGAAGACTCCTTGCAAATCCAATTTCTTTTAAGTTCCTCAGTTCTTAAACGTAGCTGGACCCACTTGAATTAATTCAATTAGCACCAATAAAATTCCAACTTTAGCTCCAAATACCATCCAACGGCTCCACGGGTCCTGAAACGAAACAAATGAGTATCAAACTCCAAATACCATAGTAAATGGACATAACAAGCCTAAGTTAGGGGGCGTAAATAGTCATATTTACACACCTATTAGGTCTCCTACAGTGTTCCCAAGTTCTTTATCAGTGCAGATGAAGATATATATTCCTATAATTAGAACAAACTTGTACCAACTACGGCTAGAGGTTGTGTACAAGAAAACCATTCAGCTCGTTTGGAAAATGTAGAATGGAGGAGAAAATTAAAAAGAAGTAGAGGAGAAATCAAACGAAAGTGTATTCTTCTAATTTGTTCAAAAAAAAAAGAATATTGATTAATTGTGTAGGAGAGAAGATAGAAGGAATTAGGAAAGTTGAAGGAGGAGTTTATTTTGCTTGCCCTTTCCTCAAATCACTACAACAAAAATTGTATAAGGGGACAAATTTTTTTCGTCGACAAAGAGGCAAAATTCGTCGCCAAAGGAATCGGCGACGAAAAAATTCGTCGCCACCATTCGTCGACTTTAGTTTCACGCAAAAAGTCCCTGACGACGAATTTTGTTTTTCGTCGGCTTTTTGGCTTTTGGCAACGAATTTTTTCGTCGTCAATTTTGGTATGTGGAGACGAAATTTTTCGTCGGCAATAATTTTTATGACGACAAAAAAAAAAATGTCATAATTAGTGATTTTTCCGAAAAACAAGAACACCCCTTCTACTTTAGCGCCATTTTCAACACCTACCGAGTTTCGAACCTTGAACCTCTTGCATACGCGACTTGAACACAACCACTACACCAGCACCCAACTTGCTATCAAAGGCATAATATTTATTATATATACTCCCTCCGTCCCAAAATGTTTGCCCGGTCCGCAAAACGGGGTATTAAAAATAATACAATTTTTGCAAGAAAAAATCAAAAGTTTTTTAACAACTTACTAGATATCAATGAGTATTTTTAATTTGTGAAAAAAGTTTAAATTTTTTCTTGAAAAAATTGCATTATTTTTATCACTCTGTTTTGCGGACCAGACAATCATTTTGGGACGGAGGGAGTACTATTTACAACTCGTTTTTTTTTCCTAGCCACTACCACCACCACACCTTCAATACAACCACCACACCACCACCAAAGGTGAGACCCCAACCACTGCACCACCACCATCACTCCTCCACCTTCTCCTCCACCACCACCACCACTACAACACAACCACCCACAGCAACACCACTCCTCATCCACCACCACCACATCACCACTACACCACCACCACCATTCCTAAAACAACTCCACTACCACCCCCTCCACCACTTCACCACCACCACCACCACCACCCACCACTCCTCCTCCTCCATAGCCATTCCTATAACAACTCCACCCTACTACCACCACTCCTCCTCCACCACCACCACCACTCCTATAACATCTTCACCCTACTACCACCACTCCTCCTCCTCCTCCACCACCACCACCACCACCACCATCATTCCTATAACAACTCCACCCCACTACCACCACTCCTCCTCCACCACCACCACCACAATCAATAACTTACAAATCCCATTATTTAATTATGTTTTTTTTTATGGTATGGGCTCGGCCTTGCTAGTGTACCACCCAAACTAGCCACTCCACCCCTCTTGAGCGTGAGAGTAAGGCTCCATTTGGATGAAAAAGACACTTAATGACTTATTTTGTCATTATTTAAAAAAAAATTGCATTTGTTAATTTTGCGTCAAATTTTTGTGACTTATTGATTTGTCTCGATGAGAGGAATTGAAAAGGTATAAAATTTTAATCAAAACTTTTTTTTTTATTTTAAAAAGACCACAATAAGTCAAAAAACTGCGAGTTTTTATCATAATTTTTTACTTTTTCGATTTCTTTCATAAAAAAATTAATAAGTCAAAATTTTGACACAAAACCAATAAATGCAATTTTGTTTGAATAAAGACGAAAAAAATAAGTCACTTTCTTTTTCATCCAAATGCAGCCAATTCTTGGGCTCCCTTGTGACTGGTCCCCATCATTTTTTTCATTTATCTTTTTATGATCAGTTATTTGAGTTAGAGTTAATTACGCACATTTCAATTAGTTTTAAAAAATAAAATTTAATGTCCACTATTGACGACGAAATTGGAAATTCGTCGCCCGAGGGTACTTATTGGCGATGAAATTTAAAATTCGTCACCTATGGGGTACTAACTGGCGATGAATTTTTAAAATTCATCGCCTATGGATACTTATTGGCGACGAAATTTAAATTCCTCACCTATGGGTACTTATTGGCGACGAAATTGCAATTTCGTCACAAAAAAGTACTATTTGACGACGAATTTTTTTCCTCGCAAAAAATGTCACTTTTTACGACGAAAATCCAATTTCCTTGCCAAAAGGTGTCAATTGGCGACGAATTTAGATTTCGTCAACAGTTTTTGTCGCAATATACCATTTTTGTTGTAGTGAATTTTGAAGTCCAACAAGGAAGAGGAAATAGAGTCTTCCACCATGGTACAACATAATACTGTGATAATCATATCACCATAGAAATGTCTACAAAACGAAATGATTGCTTTAGAATTAACACTCAACCCGCTTGAACGGTTGGAGTTTTTCCAAATCCTCCATTCAGATTTTGCCTATTTTTTCCAGTCAAGCCACATCCACCGAGATAGAGTATTCTATTGCAGTCTACCAATATTTTTCTAGTAAATTGGGAAGACATGGGCATAGACAAATGGGAAGAGCTGGGAATAGTTCTGTGCACAAAAGATAATGCGAAGAGAGTCATCCACCATAATACTACATAATACATATTATTGCCATAGAATTACCACTCAATCCTCTTAATTAAAGGGTTGGAGTTTTTCCTAATTCTTCATTCAGATTTTGTCTTCTCTTTCCCAGCAGTCAAGCCCCATTGTTTGTCTATTTTACTGATAGTCGACTAATCGACTAGAGATTGCTAAGTGTGCTGGAAATGTGGGTGTTTGTGGCGGTGGAGTTTGGTTCCTTGCCGTATTTCAGGACTTCTCTGGAAGCAAACTTAATGAAGTGAATGGAAATGGAAGAAGAACAACAAAATGGACTTTATTATCCCTCGGTGTAGAAGTCAAATCGACTATGAGAACACAATCGAACAGACGGTTAAATTACAAGCTACTCCTAGAGCAAGAAATGTAAAGTACAGATAAAAGTAGAAGCCTTTGGGCGATTGATTGGGGGCTCTAAATATCTTCCTTTCTTGTATTTATAGGCTGTTGTCGACTTGAAATTCAAATCATACGGACTTCCCTCCTTCGATTTGAATTAGTTGGCTCCATGCTCCCTATTCTTGCTCCACTATCTGCATGAGGCGGTTACTTCTCCATGATCTCACATGTTTCCAACGTTGTAATTATTTCAACTGCCTGCTTGCATTAACCGTCTGACTCACGATCCGCATGTGATACAAAATTCTGACACGTGTCCAGTCGAATATCAACCGTTTGATCAGTCCATTTTCCTTAACAGGCTTCATATTGCATTTGCATTATATCAATCGGTCTAAAATGCGTTGACACGTGTAACATTCTGACCCAATCGATTATAATATACTAAATACTAAATTATGGTGTAAACAATGCCCCCCTATTTACCTGAGTTAAATATTAACTTTGGTAAATATTTCGCTTAGCAAATCACCACCTATATAAGGCAGAGTACTTCAAATTTAGGGCACGAATCGTGCTTTTTCTCACAGAACGTTGAAACAGCTCTCGAACCCTAGAACAGCTTCCGAACCCAAATGGCACCGAAATCCAAACTACAGATCGTCAGCGACCCAGTTGAAGATCCGGCCACCGAGTCAGTGACGGAGGATTCCTTCCGATTCCCTGAATCGTACTGAAACGGGATTGGCCAAAACCAGAAGACTCAAGTTCTGATTCCTGACGATAATGTCAGTTCTCATTGCATATTGGGTCCAATTTTTTCATCAGTTCTCCCGGATGGCTTTCCAGAAGTCTACCCAGTGGGGGAACGTGATCCACTTCTCCTTCAGCTTCCGTCGCTGGAATGGTTAGGCTGGGGTAAGAACACCTGCCTTCGTTCTTGGCCTTACACCGTTGAAATGGGATGGGTAGATTGGGTAAGGCGCATGATGAAGTTCCTTTTCGAGGATTGGAAAACAATGGGAATCCGTGAGACAATTGAGCTCTCACAATATCCCTTGGACATGAATTCTGAACTCTTGGCTGCTGCAGCGTGTTTTTGGTCCAAATCATCCAATACCCTAATTCTTCATTGTGGCTTGCTATCTCCGACAGTCCTGGATATCTCTCATTTAACTGGCCTTCCTTCGTTAGGCCGTGAGGTAAATGCTCTGCTTTCTCCTGATCCATATGATCCCCCATTTGTTGTTCCATCGTCTGGGGTTAGCTATTCGAAATGGCTTAAGACTCACTTTAAAGCCAAAGCCTCAGCGCCTTGCTTTCATGAGAAGGTTGCATTTTACCTTTTCTGGATTTGTCGATTTCTTATGGCAGTCCCTGGGCTTAGGGTTACCAAAGAATACCTTAACCTAGCCGTTTGTATGGCCCAAGTAAAGAGGTTGGCCCTTGCCCCTTTTGTTTTAGGATCTCTGTATAAAGGCCTTTTTACCTTTGTTGATAAAAAGATAGCGGACTCTTGTGGTGGTCCTTTCTGGATCTTTCAAGCTTGGTTATATGCATACTTCCCTCAAATAAAACCTAAACTGGAGAACCCCCTTCGGTCAGATGAGGCATTGCAAACATGCCGTAGTTATGCTGAATATTTGTTAGGCTTCCACACTCAAACAGAGGAATCCTCCTTTCAAAGGTATTTCACCTTTTTTTATGAAAATAACCAAAAGAATTGGCCTATGTTCTGTCCATTCGATAAATTCGAATTTGCATCAGAAAGACTGAAGCCATGCTTTGAGGACATTCCACCAGCTTCTCCCCAACTTGTAGAGAAAATGACTCAGTCCAAACGGTTATTTTGGGCCAGCATTCTTCTTCCAAGACTTATCCCAGTGGGCTTTGCCCTGAATAACACTCCTTTTGGGAATTGTGGTTTCGAGAATTACTCTCCTTGTCAATATGCTAGGCAGTTTGGCCTCGCACAAGGCATTCCAATGCCTTTTGTTCACCCAAACATCATTGAGATGGCCTCCAGTAGGCCAACCATTAAGGCCAAAGACTCACAGATGATATCTCTGATGGTTAGCAACTTTCAACAACGTGTCAAAGCCTTTCAGTTTATTGACTTCAAGATCAATAAAGCGACCCTGCCTGCTTTTGATGAATGGTGGTCGACTATGAGGGCCCTCTATTTCAGTGCTTCACTTTCAGACTGCCTATACAGGCTTGATCCTGAATACAAATTCCTTCAAGATAAGGCTGGTAAGCACAGCTTATTCATTGGTTTTTAGTTCAATTAGTCATACTTTACTAATCTTTATCATATTGTTTCTTTAGCAGAGATAACAGCTCGATTGCCTGATGAACCCTCCAAGGCCATTGTGCCTCATGCAGGAGCAGTTCCCATATCCTCTGTGCCCAGTAGGAATACCAGGAAAAGGAAAGCTGAATCGATTAAGGACTCTGAAACCAGGCCACGGACACGAACTCTCAAGATCACATCAGGTGTGAGCCAAAAGGTTTCCAGAAGTCCTTCCACTGGTAGACCTAAGAAACAGGTCAGTGAAACATCTACTCCCACAAAGCAACCAACAAGAAAGCTCACCAAAAAGCAAAGTTCTAGTGACAAAGGGTTGGCTTTGAAGGTACACTCTTATCTTTGTTACCCTTATTGATTTCGTTCGTACTTTTCACGAGTCTTTCTATTCTCATTTTCCCATTTGCTGTCTTTTACAGAAGGGTAAAGAGACCAGAATTGTAGATGCTTTTGAAGAGGAAGAAGAAAATTCCTCACAATCTTCACAAATTCAAAAATCCTCCTTCTCAGTAGGAGAGACAGTCGATACTGAATTGGCAATCGATCAATACGAGTCCACAGCAGTATCAGATCCTTTGGATCAAGCTGATTGGTTGCCAGGATTTCAGGAGCAATTGCTGTATCAAGAAAACCCTTTACTGCAGGATGACAGTCCTCTTGTGCAGGTTGGTGAGGGTTCAGCTCTGAGGCCAGATGGTGTTGAACTTGGTGTACCAGCCATTCGACAACTTGATACTACAACAAATCAAATTGCATCAGACTCAGTCAAAGCTGTGCCAATGAAGGACGTCACTGTTGCTCCAATAATTCAGAAGATCGATCTGAATCAACAAAGTGATGGTAGGGAAGAAACAGCTTCCCCTCAGATGGCGGACGTGCCTTCTCTAGAGGTTTCCCCATCAATGAATGAAAAGACAATGGAAAAGAAGGGACCAACAGAGGATCCAGCTCAGATTGCCCCTGTTGTCCAACCTGTTGTCCAAATTGGTCCTACTCAAGAAGGTGGGCAAGGCGCAGAGGATGTTGCCTCTAGCCCTTCTGGTAATCCCTCTGGGAACCAAGTCTTATTTCCAACAAGTGTGACCCCCGCAAACATTTCGAGGGCTCTTGCCTTAACTACATCTCCTCGTTCAGTGAACAAGACTGCAACAAATCCTGTGGGTGTTGAGGATTCTGCTCATGTCAAGTCCTCAAGTGATTCTTTAGACCAATTAATGGAAGAGATAAAATCGACTTCCCAAATCTTTCGTTCCCTTACTGAGATTTCAGAATCCAACAGTTCTTTCTTCTTTCTTCAACTCAGTGCGGAGACTCAGAAAGAAATTCAAGTCTTCTTTGACTTCCTAAAGCTTCCTTTTGAGGAATTGATGACAGTGAAGTCTACGGAGTTCAGTGCTTGCGTTGAATCCTTATCTCAAAAGCATGTTTTCCCCCTTAGAGAGCAAATTATCTTGGAAAACTATGCATCATCTCTGAATGACAACATTAGTCTCTTCCGATATTACCAACAAGAAATAAGTCAGAAGCAGGATTTAATCGGTAACCTTTCCAACTTAACAGTGAAGCTATCGACTATGCATGCTGACGCTTCGACTTTGAAGTCGAGGCTTTTGGCAATTGATCAAGAAGAGAAGGAGTTGGTATATCGATTGGGTCAACTGCAGGCTGAAAAGAAAAACCTTCTGGTAACAGCGAACCAACTCGATAAAGATTTCAAACACCTAGCAGAGGAAGGCAAAGGAGTCTCAGTTCATGTCTCTGCTGCTCGTGAAGATTTGCAGAGAAACAGAGTTAAATGTGATGAACTTGTCGTTAAGTGGGAGGCTTTTAAGTCTGCCTTCTTTCATGAATGATTTTGGTTGACTTCAGTTTTATAGCCAATTGACTAATCCTGTTAGTACAAACTATAAGTATTTTTGTTTGTTGATTGTTTTTATCAACAGGTGGTATGCCAGAAATGAGAATGGCAATTAGAATGAAAATTAGACCTTCCATGGCCTTTCTCACATTCCCTGTTAGAAAACTCCAAATTCTTTGTTTGGAACCATTTCTTTAACCTTTATGCAAATTTTACTCACATGTACCAGATTCACATACATGCCCAAGCTGAGTAAAAACTTCACATAATTGGCTAACACCTTACTTTAACCACGTGATGCCACAGGATCAAAACCCTTGATCCCTATTTATCCGGACTGTGGGCGCCTATAATTATGGCAGAACTACGTCATAATCATGATGACGCTTCCCTTCCACTTTTTGGGAATCCGCACAGTAATTACTGACGGTTTAGGTACAACACATGATGCCGTTCTGCAGAAATTCAGCCGCCTTACTTGGGAAACGGCCATTGAGAGCCCACTAACCCCATTAGCTGTCACGTCTCTTAATTCACCTCGGGATAACTGTCCACGACCCACGTCTTTAGATTTTCCTGGGTCTATAAATATCACCACTGAGTAGAAGTTCAAACACCTGTGTTTCTACATTATGGCTTCCAATATTTCTTCTACTCCCCTCTCCACACAAATCACTCCTGCTCACATAAAACAACTGGCCACTGAGCTTTCCTGGGCCCTCATGGAGGATCAAAATGAGTGTAAGCGGAGGATCCAGGCCATCCACGATCGAGTGGAGGGCATGGCGCTTCGGCTGGAGAAGATGGAGTCCGCTCTCAAACTTGTGGTGGCCAACTGGGACACCATCGACTACAAGTCTTCTCCGGTCGACCCTGCTGACATCAGGTCCTCCATGGCTGGCACATCTGGCCAGTGGAGAGAATGGCCTAAGAAATAGCCTTCTCTTTGTGGGGGTCCTGATGTGTGTTTTTTTCTTTTTAGATCTCACTTGGGATCTTTTTCTTTGTAGGGTTTTTTCTTTTGGGTTCCCGCTTTGAGTTCCCTTTTGTTTTCTTTTTGTCAGATCCTTCTTGGGATCTTTTGTTTTTGTCTGACTGGTCTTTTGTAATGCTGTCCTACCCATGGGCAGCCCTTGACTATGAAATGAAAAGAAAGTTAGTCTTAACTAATGCTCTCCCACATAGACGGAAAATAATGTTTCAAATATTTACCATTAATGGTTCTTTCGTGTAGAACCCCTTCGATTGATGTCAAATGATATGCACCCCCTCGTAAAATCTGGGCAATACGGAAAGGACCTTCCCAGTTTGGAGACCATTTTCCAAATTTCCCTTTCTTCTTTCTTGAATCGATTGGGAGGATTGTTTTCCACACTAAGTCTCCAACTGCAAAAGACTTTTGTTTTACTCTTTTGTTATAAGCCCTTTCAACTCTTTTCTTTTGGGCTTGAATCTGATTCAGGGCGTGTAATCTTTTCCCTTCTAGCCCATCGATATCCAAAAACATTGCTTCTTCGTACTGTAAATCTGGGTCGTAATGACGTGTCACCCTTAAAGATTGAACGTTAATTTCGACTGGCAATACCGCTGCGTGCCCGTAAACTAACTCGAATGGTGTTACCTTAGTACTCTCCCTTTGTGATGTTCTATATGCCCATAAAACTCTGGGCAACAGATCATGCCACTCTCTTGGGTTATCATTGATTACCTTTGCCAAGGTATTCTTTATAATTTTGTTAGTCGATTCGACTTGCCCGTTTGCTTGGGCATAATATGGAGTTGAATTCAAAATCTGTATTCCATATTTTTGTGCATACTGGACAACTTCTCTACCATTGAATATAGACGCCTGATCAACAGTGATGGTTTCAGGAATTCCAAATCTACATAAAAGATATTCCTCAATAAAATCAATCACTTGTTTCTGTGAAACACCTTTCAAAGGTATTGCCTCCGTCCATTTTGTAAAATAATCAGTCGCCACTATAACAAATTGGTGCTGTAACGAAGATGCTGGGTGAATTTCCCCTATCATATCGATTGCCCAACCTCTGAACGGCCAAGGTTTAACAATCGACTGCAACTGATGAGCTGGTATCCTTTGGATTGGTCCATGCTTTTGGCATTGCTGGCAACTTTTAGCATACTGAATACAGTCAGCTCGAATATTTGGCCAATAATATCCGTGTCTTTTAATTAACCACCTCATTTTATCACCAGCTTGATGAGCACCACAAGTCCCTTCATGGACTTCTCCCATAATTCTCATTGATTGGTCCTTGTCAACGCACAACAATAATAGACCATCAGACGTTTTTCTATACAAATCCTGCTCTAATAAAACATAATTGATGGACCTGCACTTGACAGTCCTTTCCACCTTTTCATTAGGATTTAGAAGGTAATTCTTTATTGGAATCATCCAATCGTCTGAAATATCGATTACAAACACATCCAATCGATCTTTTTCCCTTTCCAATGAAAAAGGTAGATATCGTTTTTGGATTCTAATTATTTTCTCCGTGTCTCCTTCAGGAATCTTAACTCCTGAAGCTGTCTGAGCCATTTGATTGGCCTCGCTATTTTGAAGTCTCAAGATGTGCTGAAAGCATATTTCATCAAAGTTTTGGACAAGACACTGAACCTTTTCTAGTTGCAGGCTCAATAAGGGGTGATTGCACTTATAATGTCCTGTAATTTGTCGGATGACCAATTGTGAGTCCCCAGAAACTTTCAAATATCGTATATTCAAATCTTTTGCTATTTCCAAGCCTATGATCAAGGCCTCATACTCTGCTTGATTATTTGTTAGTATTCTACTTTCATCGAGTTGAAAAGAAAATTGAAACATTTCTCCTTTTGGAGATGTCAGAACAACACCTGCCCCAACTCCATTATCTGTTTTTGAACCATCAAAAGACAGTTGCCAAGGTTTAAGCTCCAAAAGATGTACCTCAAAAGTATCCTCTTCCAAAGGTAGATTTGGATGCTCAGCTAAGAAATCTGCCAAAGCTTGTCCTTTTACTGCCTTTTGAGGCACATATTCAAAGTCATACTCTACTAGCGCTAAAATCCATTTCCCCTGTCTCCCTCTCAAAATGGGTCTAGACAGGATATATTTTATTATATCTGTTTGGGAAATGATCATTACTCTAGCTGGCAAAAGGTAATGCCTTAATTTAATTGCTGAAAAATATAATGCCAAACAAATCTTTTCCACACATGAATACCTACTTTCACAATCATTTAACCTTCTACTTAGGTAGTAAATTGATTGCTCTCGGCCTTGTTCATTATCCTGAGCTAACAGACTTGCAATCGAATGGTGCGTTGCTGATATGTACAACTTCAATGGTTTTCCATTTATTGGAGGCATCAGAACAGGAGGTGTCACCAAAGATTGCTTTAAAGTATCAAAAGCTTTCTGATGCTCTTGTTCCCATCTGAAATCTTTTTCTGACTTCAATTTTAATAATGGGGAGAATGCCATTGTCTTTCCAGATAGATTGGCAATAAATCTTCGAAGGAAATTAATCTTTCCCAAGAACTGCTGAAGTTCTTCTTTATTGGTTGGTGCCTGTGCTTTCAAAATAGCATCAGCTTTAGTTTTATCAATCTCAATCCCTTTTTGATGCACCAAGAATCCTAAAAAGTTTCCTGCGGTGACACCAAATGCACATTTCAAAGGATTCATTTTCAGATTGTAACGCCTCATCCTTTCCAGAGTCTGTTCAAGATGATGTAGGTGCTCGTCAACTGAATTTGATTTTACAACTACATCGTCTATATAAACTTCCAAGAATTTATGCAAAAAATCATGGAAAATTAAATTCATAACTCTTTGATAAGTTGCACCTGCATTTTTCAATCCGAAAGCCATGACCACCCATTCAAACGTCCCTATGTATCCAGGACATCTAAACGCTGTTTTATGCGTATCTTCTTCAGCTATATATATTTGATTATAACCAGCATTACCATCCATGAAGGACAGCATTTGGTACCCTACTGTTGCATCGACTAGCAAATCAGCAACAGGCATTGGATATTGATCCTTTGGTGATGCGGTATTAAGATCTCTAAAATCAACGCATACTCTAACTTTCCCATTTTTCTTTAATACTGGGACAACATTTGAGACCCATTCAACATACTTGACCGGTCGAATAAACTTTGCCTCAAATAAACGTTCCATTTCTTTTTTGACTTGAGGTAAGACATCATCCTTCATTCTCCTTGGTGCCTGTTTAAAAGGTACGTAGTTCTCCTTTATAGGTATTTTGTGTTCAACTAAAGACCTATCTAAACCTGGCATTTCATCATAACTCCAAGCAAAACAATCTTTAAATTTACGCAACAAGTACTTAAACTTTTCCTTTATTTCAATAGGCAAAGCAGCATTTACATATGTGATCTTAGGATCTTCTGGAGTTCCCAAGTTGACTTCTTCTGTGGGATCCTTTACTTGGGCCCCGTCATCATCTAGCTTAGCTGGTGCTGGTTTCAGGTCTGCTAATCCTAACTCTTTCATGTTTAGAGGGCTATCATCAAAAACACACTCAGCCCAATTACAAGAAATAGGCTCATCTGCCTGCAATTTTCTGTCAACAAGAAAAGAAAACAACCTTTTAAAAGTGGCTTTCACAGTAGCCAAATCTTCACACCCTGTGTTCAATAGGTTTCTAAACATTAAAAACTTGTTGATCAATCTTGGCAGGCCTTGAAATAATGTTAGGCCTGATAAAATCTTTGCTCAGCTCCTGGAACCCTTCCTTGATGTATTTGAGGAATTGGCTCTCAGTTACTCCAACTTGATTAGATCTGACTTCTGAGTCTTCTATTCTTGTTGGCCACAAATGTTCGTTGTAGAGATCTGCTTCTACGTTGTTAGTCTCTGCTTTGAATGGATGTCGGTCTGCCCAAAAGACCTCCATTCCCGCTGCTTCTTCTTGCTTTAGAAAGATCAAGGCCTGATGCAAAGAAGACGGCACACAACTATTTATATGGATCCAATCTCTGCCTAGTAAGGCATTGTAATTAGATGAAGAATCGATTACGAAAAACGTTGCATTCATCTTCCTATTTCCAATCTGTAGTTGTAAGGATATGACCCCCTTAGCAGGAGAACACCCTCCAGCGAAATTGCCAACTGTAACCTCTGTTGGGATCAGGTCATCATTGGTTTTGTTCAAAACTTTGAGCATTCGAGCAGGTAAAATATTAACTACTGCCCCATTGTCGACCAACACTTTCGAGATAGGTTGGCCATTCATATGCAGTTTAATATACAGTGGTCTTAAATGCCTTATTGAGGCATCATCAGGTGTTCTAAGAACTACAACACTGTTTCCATGTTTATCCGTCTCAACATTAATGGGCTGTGACTGAGGATGCTTCTCTTTGTCCATTATTTTTACAATCGATTGGGTATTATCCTCAACATCGCCTGCCAAATTCATTGGCTGATTTGGTTTTGCCTTAAACTGCTTAGGCAGAACTAAAATCATATTACACTGGTAGTTTATAGGTACTGACCCGAATTGGATTGCGGCCAGGCTTTCTCCAAATGTTGCAGATCTCTGTGGAGACGGTGACGCATCTTTGATCAGGTCTTCCTGTTCTGACCCTTCGTCAAAGAGATCATCATCATCATCTGCCTCCATGAGCTTCTGGAATTCCTCCATTTTCTTCTTTAAGCTCTGCTTCAATTCTTTTTTACCCTTCAGTTGGGCAGTCGACTGGGGAGGATCTGTAGCACTACTCTCTTGCCCCCCATGCTTTTGAATTATCTGCTTTGGGCCACTAGTTTCTCCTTGATCCCGGGTCCATACCATGTTTGGAACCTTTGATGGTTCCAATCTCTCTCTTGGTTCGAACACATGGTCCCATGGGTCACCATAAGCCCTGGCTGCAAACTTCCTTTGAAGCCTTCTTTTCTGTGAACTGGATACCTTAGTGTACCAACCCTCTGCTGGGAACTTTGGATGGCTAAGCGTGCTCCATTCCTCGTGATCATTATTGGGTGGCATTACCATCCTAGGTTGGTGCCATCCACGTCCATAAGGTCCTCTACCTCGTGGTCCAGTATCTCTTCTGAAACCAACACCCCTTTGACTAGGGTATCTCCTCTGATTAGGAAATTGGTACCCCGCCGCCTCAAGATCTTGGCAAGAAGGCACCCCAGGCCTTGCAGGCACGACTGGATGTCCCCTGAATAAAAATGGTCCATCATCTGGCCCATAGCAATGCTCTGACTCTATTCTGTTAAAGAGCCCCGGATCTATACCTTCATAAATCAGTTTGGCTCCCACATAAATTTGAAGGTCATTTCCTCCCATTGTGTTGAACCTCAGTCCGGACTTGGAGAATGCACTTCTCTGATCTTTTTCTGCTATAATTGCTTCCCCATACTGGACTTCATGCCCACACCTAATGCAGAGGTAGTCGTTTGGGAATCTAGAGGTATGAGACTTTGCTGACTCTTCTTCAGTCTGCATGTGATCCTCCTCCCCCTGCTTTTGTTTCGTCACATTGGAACCTAGCCTTTTGGCTAGGCCGGCCGTCACCATGTTCACTTCAATCTTGGGAAAAGGATTGGATTCAATTCCCATGGGATCCTTGTCGCCTTTAGCATACTGCAACAGTCCCTTCTGGATCAAGTCCTGCACACAATTTCGGAATGTAACACAGTTGTTAGTATTATGCCTAAATGAATTGTGCCATTTACAATATTCTTTTCCTTTTCTATCCTTATCAGAAGGAATAATATGCCCAGGACTCAAAGTAACAAATTTTTGTTTCAACAATTCATCAAATATTTGGTCAGCTTGTGCCAAATCAAACGAATATTGTCTATAATTTGCTTGCCCCCCACGCCTATTGGGTTGAGATGAAGGCATATTCATTGGTTTTTCTGTTTTAACCAAAGTGTCACAAATTATAGGGGTCTTTCCAATGACTTGCGCTACATCAATCTCAATATCACCTTCCACATCTTGGTAATATGTTCCTAGAGACGTGTTCCTCAAAAGCTCTTCTTCTTGTAAAATAGCTTCAAACTGAGATGCCCTCATGGAGAGCTCAAACAGATCTTTGAAATTAGATCCATTAAACTGCTTTTTAAAATTAAACTCGAGACCATCTTGAGCTATTCGAACTATCTCGGTCTCTGGCACATTACAATGACATTGGTTTCTTAATCTCTTAAATCTAGTTAAAAACTGTTCTGCCGTTTCATTTGGCTTCTGCTTTAACTTAGCCAAGTCGGCAATTGAGACCTCTGGTTCATGTCTAAAATATTGAGCATGAAATTGTTCTTCCATATCTTGCCACGTATGGATAGAATTTGCAGGCAGGCTTATGAACCATGTGAATGCTGTTTTAGTTAATGAATGTGGGAATAATTTTAACTTAAAAACATCATCAGAGCCAAGTTCTCCTAACTGTAGACAAAACCGTCCTACATGTTCAATTGTCGACTGATTTTCTGTACCACTAAAAAGTGAAAGCTCAGGCAATTTATACCCTCTTGGCAAAGGAACATTGTCAACCCAATGTGGGTAAGGCTTTCTAAACATGGGTTTTTCCACCCTGCGTAGCCCTGGTCCGTACACATCTTGGATGACTTCTAATATTTGTGCCCTATTAATATTCATGGGATCTGGGGCTCTAAGGACATTTGGTACATAAGGTTGTGCAAGAGGGCCATTCTGACCGTTCCCATTGCCAATGTTTGGCACATTGTGAACGTACTGACCACTATTTCCATTATTCGGTCCTACTGGCATAGTATGATAAGTATAACTGCCATGATTTGGCAGAGTTTGTGCGGCATTGTATATGTGTTGACCATTATTCATGACACGGACTCCTGTGAAACCAGCCTGAGGACTTTGACTAGAATTTAAACCATGATTCTGACCATTTCCACTACTGTTACCAACTTCATATATAGATGGGACACTCTGGTAAAAACTAGTTGGCTTGATTGTGGACCGTAGAGCAGTTGCTTCAACAAACGGTCGACTGTGCACATTCATATTTGAATCGAATGCTGGATTTGTATATACCTGTTGAGGTGACTGTCTAGGCAGATCTCCAGTTTGCAGTTGCTCATGTACTACACCATGTGCATCCACATCTATGACAGATGGGGGCGTAACTACCCTTCTCAATAGGGTAATCAATTCCTGTGCCGCTTCGTCTTCTGGGTTAGACAAAACTTGTGCCAACTGCCTGGAAAGGCCCTGTATATTTGTTGGTGCGCTCAAGCCATTTCCTTGGCTATTTTCTGGCACCCTTTGTTCAGGATGCGCCACGTCAGTTTGGCTTTCTAGGCCTTCATTCTGAGGCTCTGCAGGTCGGTCGCCTTGTTTCCTTGTCGCTGGTGCCATTACTTCCAAATTAGTAATGATGCCCTTCCTCTAGCGCCAAAATTGTTTGTCTATTTTACTGATAGTCGACTAATCGACTAGAGATTGCTAAGTGTGCTGGAAATGTGGGTGTTTGTGGCGGTGGAGTTTGGTTCCTTGCCGTATTTCAGGACTTCTCTGGAAGCAAACTTAATGAAGTGAATGGAAATGGAAGAAGAACAACAAAATGGACTTTATTATCCCTCGGTGTAGAAGTCAAATCGACTATGAGAACACAATCGAACAGACGGTTAAATTACAAGCTACTCCTAGAGCAAGAAATGTAAAGTACAGATAAAAGTAGAAGCCTTTGGGCGATTGATTGGGGGCTCTAAATATCTTCCTTTCTTGTATTTATAGGCTGTTGTCGACTTGAAATTCAAATCATACGGACTTCCCTCCTTCGATTTGAATTAGTTGGCTCCATGCTCCCTATTCTTGCTCCACTATCTGCATGAGGCGGTTACTTCTCCATGATCTCACATGTTTCCAACGTTGTAATTATTTCAACTGCCTGCTTGCATTAACCGTCTGACTCACGATCCGCATGTGATACAAAATTCTGACACGTGTCCAGTCGAATATCAACCGTTTGATCAGTCCATTTTCCTTAACAGGCTTCATATTGCATTTGCATTATATCAATCGGTCTAAAATGCGTTGACACGTGTAACATTCTGACCCAATCGATTATAATATACTAAATACTAAATTATGGTGTAAACACCCATCCACCGAGATAGAGGATTCTATTGCAATCTACTAATCGTTTGCTATTAAATTGGGAAGACTAAGGAAAGACTATGGGGGAGAGACTAATGGGAAGAGTAAGGGGAGACACTAATGGGAAGACTTGGGAAAAAAACTAATGGGAAAACTTGGGTATTGTTCACGAGTCAACAATTCTTGTTGAAAGGAGGAGATAGTAATTAAATGTCATTTGCACTATAAATTGCAGTATTGGCATGCCTTCAAGGGAGTCGCATTCTTCTTCATCTTCAATGTTTAGAATGCTAAAGTTGATGACATTGATCTCGTCTTCTCTATTATTTCCCATGATCAAGCTACTCAGCTTGGCGTTATTTTTCACCACTGCAACACAAGTAACATGCAGATTGAGCAACAAAACTGATCGATCAGCATTGCTTTCATTCAAGGAACTTATAGCCGAGGATCCGCTCGGCTCGTTAAGTTCCTGGAACAGTTCTCTCGATCTCTGCAAATGGGATGGAGTAACGTGCAGTCACAAGCATCAGAGAGTTGTGGTTCTGGACTTGAGGGCCAAAAGTCTAAGGGGAACCATGTCACCTTTCTTGGGAAACCTCTCTTTTCTCAGATCCCTTTATCTTCAGAACAATATATTCCAAGGAAAAATACCCCTGGAGCTTAATCGCTTGTTCAGGCTACAACAACTAAATTTCAGTAGCAATTCTCTTCAAGGGGAAATTCCAACCAATTTTTCAAACTCCCTTGGTGTCATTTCATTAGCATATAATGATCTAGTTGGAAAAATTCCAGCCTCGTTTGGTTCTCTCTCCAATCTCAATTATCTTGGCCTTTTCTCTAACAACCTCATCGGAGGGATTCCACCTTCTCTTGGTAACCTTTCTCTCCTCCAAAGAACAGATTTGGCATTGAATAGCCTCACAGGAACTATTCCACATTCCATCGGCCGCCTTAGCAACCTTCAGATATTCACCATTAGTGCGAATAAATTGTCAGGTAATGTCCCTCCCACACTTTATAATATCTCGACTCTCATGCGCTTAGGCTTTACGCAAAACCAACTTACAGGCAGTTTACCCCAAGATATTGGTCTTAGACTCCCCAACCTGAAACATTTTGTCATTGCGATTAACCAATTTTGGGGACCCATTCCAGCTTCTCTTTCTAATGCATCTAGAATGGAATACCTTAGTCTAGCATACAACCTCCTTTCGGGGGGAGTTCCCTTTGACCTAGGGAGAAAGATGAAGAATCTTTTCCATCTAAATCTGGGTATAAACAATTTAGGTTCTGGGGATGCTAGTGACTTGAGCTTCATCAATTCGTTAACTAATTGGGTTTAAATAAAAATGGTTTTGGTGGCGTTTTACCCACAACCATAGTCAATCTCTCAAGTCACTTCAAGGGGTTAGTAGCAGGAACGAACCAGATTGTTGGAAGCATACCCGTGGGAATTTCCAACTTCATCAACTTAGATACGTTGGGTTTGGAAGAAAACCTTTTTTCAGGTGTCATTCCCTTTCAAATAGGGAACCTTAGAAACCTCCAAATGCTAACTTTCTATACAAACAAATTGTCCGGTCCCATCCCAGAAAGCATTGGAAATCTCACTCGAATATATGTGCTAGACCTTTCTAAGAACAACTTCAATGGAACCATTCCTTCAAGTATTAGAAATATCCTGCGCTTGCAAACCTTGAATCTCTCAAATAATTTCTTAACTGGTCCCATACCCGAAACAGTAGGCCTTTTCTCCACTTTAACCTTCTTGAACTTGGCTCATAACTCTTTTTTTGGTGTCCTGCCACTCGAAATCGGGAAATTGAACAATCTCGAGGAACTAGATGTTTCGGAGAACAAGTTGTTTGGACATATTCCTAGTACTCTGGGAAATTGCTTGAAATTGGAAGGCCTTTTTCTAGAGGGTAACACTTTTCAGGGTAGTATTCCTCCCTCCTTTAGCTCTTTGAAAGGAATTGAAATTCTAGATCTTTCACGCAATAACTTGTCCGGCGAAATTCCAGAAGATCTAGTCGCCATCGTTCATTTAAAGAATCTGAACTTGTCATTTAACAACTTGGTCGGTGAGGTGCCCTTGCAAGGTGTGTTTGGAAACTTGAGTACGATTTCTCTTGTTGGAAATAAAGGGCTATGTGGAGGCATTGCAGAAATGCGGTTACCTGCTTGCCCAAAGTCCATAAAGAAGGGGAATCGCCTTGGCTTCAAAATTATTGTTCCAATTGCTTGCATAATCCCATGTCTTTCACTGGTGCTACTTTTGATTGTTTTTCTTAGGAAAAGAGAACAGAAAAACAAATCTATCACCCAACCAGTCATAGGAGATGATTTCTTGAGGGTTTCATATGATCAGCTCCTTAACGCCACTGGTGGATTCTCTTCATTAAACTTAATTGGAGCTGGAAGTTTTGGCACCGTGTACAAAGGAATTCTCCATGAAGGTGATAAACCAATTGCAGTCAAGATGCTCAATCTTGCACAAAGAGGAGCTTCCAAGAGCTTTGTGGCTGAATGTGAAGCTTTGAGGAAAACAAGGCACAAAAATCTTCTAAAGATCATAACAGTTCGTTCAAGTACAAACCATGCAGGTGATGATTTTAAAGCACTAGTTTTTGAGTACATGCCCAATGGAAGTTTAGAGAAGTGGTTGCAACCAGGAGAAGATACACCACAACAAGAATGGAACTTAAGCCTTTCCCAAAGGTTAAATATAGCGATCGACATTGCATGTGCCTTAGAATACCTTCATCACCGTTGTGAAACTCCAATTGTTCACCGCGATCTAAAGCCAAGCAATGTTCTCATTGATGAAGACATGATTGCCCATGTGGGAGATTTTGGGCTGGCCAAGTTCCTCACCATCAACAGCGGTAACAGTGATGGTGGGCAAGCAAATTCACTTGCAATCAAAGGTTCTATAGGCTATGTTGCGCCAGGTAAGCAGATCACTAATTTTCTTCTTCTTTCTTTTTTCCCTATCAGACATTTGTAAATAGTAGCCTACATTTCTTCTGTTTGGTATGACTTCTATTTCCTTAACTATTTAAATGCAGAATATGGAATTGGAGGAAAGACATCTACAGAAGGAGATGTTTACAGCTATGAAATTTTGTTATTGGAAATGCTGACAGGAAAAAGACCGATAGATGAATTGTTTACAATCAGACAAAGCCTTCATGAATTTTGCAAGGAGGCATTGCCAGAAAGAGTGATGGAGATTGTTGATTCGCGCATGCTATTAGTAGAATCTACTGAAGCTGAAAACGATGCTCAGAAAGAAAGAGTCAGACGAGACAAAATAAGGGAATGCTCAGTTTCCCTTGTGAGGATTGGAATTGCATGTTCTGCGGAATCACCTGGGGAAAGGATGAACATCAAGGACGTGATCATTGGATTAATGAAAATAAAGGAAGTATTTCTTGGAGTAGGTATCCATGGCAGGAGACAAATGAGGATGCGACTCACCGGTGAAGGAACGTCTCGAGAATAGCTACTAAGAGTGCCACTAGAGGAATTGACTCAGCGGAGGATGCTTGGAAGGTTTGAAGCACAATCACTTAGTTAGAAAGGCCAAAACCCAAATATGCAGGCCGGTTTGTTAATCATGTAAGGTAGGAAGAATAAAAGAGAAGGTGAAAGTTCTCTCCCATGTATAGTTTTGAGTTTTCAAGTAGTCATAGTTGTGCATATTTAATTCCGTATGCGTGTAAGTACCCAATAAATAATTACATGTAAGGCATTAGGAATGTGCCAGTAGCATCTTTATTGGTTTGGTAACAAATAGTAACATTTTCGAAACGCTCTCACTAGGGAAGGGATGTGTTTTTTTGATGGAAACGGTTTTCGGCCTCTGCTTTTCGGAAGAAACATTTTATCTTGCTAAATCCTTAGGGCTTCGGAAAAAATTGGTTACTAGCTTAAACTCATTTGTATACTTGTAGTTCAAATGCTAGTTATTTGGGCTTGCGCAGATCGAATATGTTTTCCTGAGGCAGTTTAGTTTTTGTATATCCCATGCGTTCCCCACTGATCAAGATGACATATATAGAGACGGCAACCCAAGAACCAGCAGATGGAAGTTCAGATGACGCTTCTCATGTGAAAGAATATAAATACCAAATTATAACTCATGTTGGTCCAAAAGCAACCCACGAGGGGGGGTGAATTGGGTATCTCAATTATAACGCGGAATTAAAAGCTAATTACAAGATAAAAATAAAACAAGTCAAATTGCCCCAAGTAAGATTCAAAAAGATTATCAAATTACGCAAGCAATATAAATATGCAAAGAGAAAAATTAAAGAGAGTAGGGAAGAGAGAATCGAACACAAGGATTTATAGTGGTTCGGTCCGTAACTTCACGGCCTAGTCCACTCCCCAAGTGTTCAACTTGGGATTTGCTGCACTATCTCCAATAGTTACAATCTTCTAGCTTCGCGGGTGCTAGACAACCTTTACAACGAGCAATTATCCCCAATTGCTCCGACTAATTTTGACTCCGGTGCTAGTCACACCTAACCCAACTAGTTTTGACTCCGGTGCTAGTAGCACCTAAGCACCAAGTGATTTTCTCTCCAAAATCACTCACAAAAAGTAATCACTCACAAGAGTATGAATAAAAGGTGTACAATTCCTTTTTACAAATAAGGCTCAAGAACAACACTCAAACTATGAAAATATTCAAGATGTAATAATGGAGTTGAGTGCACAGATTATTTGGAGCAAGCTCACTGCAGGAATATTGTCTTCAATAATTCTCTCTAACAATCTTCGATCTTCTCGTTGATCCCTTTATAAGCATGTAGAAGATTATCGATCAATTAGCCGTTAATCACAAGAGGCTCCCTCATCCTTTCCTTTCTTGTTTGCTTCCATATTCCTTCACAAATTGTCTTGAAGCAAAATGAATCTTTCCATAGTTAAATAGAGCCGCTGGAAAGAACAAAATCATGCAATCAATAATTCCATCCTTTTGAATATATCAATCTCTTGCCAATTTAGTTAGGAGAAGATTTGTACTTATTCTTTCTCCTTTCAATTTATCTTGGCTATTGAAGATAGTGATTTGGTGTAGCAATGTGTCCATGAGTACTTCAACCAAATCCTTCAAAATAAATATTAACTCAAATGAGTACCAAATATCACAATATTAATTATATTTCTTCTTCAATAAAATATATATATATATATATATATATATATATATATATATATATATATATATATATATATTGTTATCATCAAAATCAACAAGGTATTCATAGAAACCTTTGAGCTAACAACTCATGTATCCATCGATGACAAGAAAAGCCGAGGAGATGAAGGCCTTGTTTCCCACACTCTCCTTCAAAAATACCTCTACAAAATACTAGGAATAACTAACCTAACCAATCCCTAATTAAAAATAGCGTTTCGGAAATTCTCAATTCTCATGATCGTCCGTTGTGCACTGTTTTCCTGTTGTGCGTCGTTTCCTAATGACACCACTCCCGCGCCTCCGGACCAAAGCAGTGAATATGTCTCTGGAAACCCCTCCTGAATCACTTCTACTGACGACCCCCCTGCGACGATCTATCGAAATTCCTTAAGGGCTCGTTTTGTAAATGACTAAGTTCGGCTCGTCAAGGCTCGAGCCGAGCTTGAGCTTGAGTATTTGGCTCGTTTACATCCCTACTTGTGCATCTATTTTTCTGTCTTGTACTTCTGTAAATTAGATTGTTTCTCGCTGAGAAACAATTCCTAGTTCCGCCCTTGTGCGCCAATAGAAATTGAATTAGATGCAACAACAAACACCCGTTGTACCTTAGATTGTTCCTCACATTCTTGGCTTGGCTGCAGATGTGGTTCTGTTTCTGAGACTTCTGACGATGGGTGTGGCCGCGTGGATGAGTTCAGTAGCTCGAACGCACCTCTGCCGGCTGACTAATTGATCGGAACTCGGATCGGTGATGGTGAAGGTCGCCTTGGATCGGCGACGATGTTAAAACGGACAGCGAGTCTACGACCAGAAGGAGGAAAAATCTAGTGTTCCAGGCTCACTTTCTCAATATTTTTTTGACATATACCTTCCCCAATTAAATGCCAAGGAGTTTACGATTGACTTGATATCTTACATAATCATTGTAATTAGTAAGTTCTACAATGTGGACAAATCCGATCATAGGTATGATTCCAAATTAAGGTTGAAAATTTCCAAAAACGGAAGAGAATAGAAGCGTTCTTCTCTAGTTTCATAAGGGTTATAATTAAGTGTGCCCAGCTAACTTTTTCTTATTTTATTTTTTTAAATTTATCTTCTCCGATTAATAACCATTTGATACTCGATTGAATTCATACTTTACAAAAATATTTTAATCGACGATTTATACAATCAGGGCGAAGTGAATCATGAAAGTAATTCCAAAATAAGTTTGAAAATTGCCAAAGAAGAGGGAGAAGCCTTCTTCTTGACACTTCGCAAGTTGGAGTTGCGAAGTCTTTCCACCACAGAGCTCGCGTTTCATAACCCCGCGTCACTTGTTTCTCGGAATTGTGGAAGATAAATTACACTAATTACCCTGGGGTTCAATATAACTACATAAAATTCCTGAGGAGCATTGAATAAATTCATTTTGACCCATTTTAACACTAGGGCCACAAAATTACCATTTTTTCCCTTTAAGCATCTCCTAATATGAAAACTATTGTTAAAGGGGATTTTGGAGTTTAATTACGTAAAATTTAGGCCGTGTTTCACACTGGTATTTGCAAAGAGATGTACGACAAGAAAGGAAAAATAAAACAAACAGATAAATTACTTTAGTTTCTCCACTATCATGTCCTTATACATTTTTTCTTCAATTTCAAAAAAAAGTCTTCTTACATTTCTCTTTACTTTTTTGTTTTGTTCGGGCAATTTCTTCTCGAATGCGTGATCAAGGCACGGTCCTAGTGTACGTTCTATATGTAATGTTGTCTCTAATTTCAACGAATGAGTAGCAATGGGGGTTAGCAAAATTTATATACCCCTAGAGAAAAAGACATTTGGATCACACTTTACCTTTTTATTTTTGTATTTGGCTATACAAATTGACGAAATCCTGTAAATTTTTCTTACTCGGTATTGCAATAAATTACTAATAAACAATATATAGTTACAGTTGTGAAATGATGAGAAAAGAAGTGAAACAAAAAACTTCGACTTCCAAATCATTGATGACCTCCTTGGCCTTCTGCCCTTCACCTGTATCATGATTTAAATCTCTACGGTTGCGATGAACTTTTTAAACAATTTTCTAATTGGTCTTGACGATAAGAAATCTTTTGACCAAAAGTAAAAAATAATAATTTTATTCAATAGAAATGAAAGAAGCTAAAACCCAAATGCCGACATGGTCATCAATTTTGGGACGAAGCGAATATATATCAATGAAGTTTTAGATGTAACCTAGTTTTCTTAACCTTCGGCCCCTCTTGGCTTGAATTCCACACTCTCCATTGGCTTGTCGTCGTTGGGTGACTTGACTTAGTCCAAGTCCGTTTTTAAGGCTCCAGTGACCAGTCCTATAGCCATCAGAAACGACATAGGGGGAGAAACAGTCTTCCTAATAGACCATTCAATTCGCAAAGGAAAAAAAAAAATTGAGTTGGTAACAAAATTTTTGGTAAACCAAAAAATTCGGAACTCACTCCAAAAAGTAAATAATACCAAAAAAAGGCATAACTAACTAAAAACATGCGTAATTATTTCGACGTGCATTGCACAACCCTTTTCGTAACTTCAACGAAAAAAAAATTGATAATACTGAGTAATACGTAATTGCTACCATAAAAGTTTGTAACAAATGAGCCAAAAAATACACATACCATACAACAAAAAATTATGCGTAAATGTTATGTATGTTTCTGGTGTATGTTATGCATAATTGTGATGTATTTTACGCATATACTGTATTTGCTTAGTTGTGAAACAAAAATGATTCTCACACAGAGAATTTTGCAAATATCTTGCACATACGTTTTTGTGGGATCCATATCGGGGTCCCATAAAATGATCCAAACCGTTCATCTATTTTAAAATATTTTTTGGAGGATTCTTGTAAAAAATCAGCTCCAACGAATATCGGTAAGGGCTTTCTCAGAAATCGTAAGGCGAATCATTTTGTTTTGCCCTACGAATTCTGAGAAAGCCCTTACCGATATCTGTTGAAGTTGATTTTTTACAGGAACTCTCCAAATTTTTTTTTAAAAAGATGAGCGGTTTGGATCATTTTGTGGAACTCCGATATGGGCCCCACAAAAATGTATGTGCAAGATATGTGTAAAATTGTCTGTGCAAGTAGCACAGTTGGTTATGAAAAGGGTACTGTAACTATGAAGAATAAAAGCTTAAAATTTTTGTAAGTTTGGGGAGGATATATATTAACCTGTAAAAGGTGTGCAAAAATAAAGCAATAGTATTAGGGGTCCAAGATACACATAAAGGGAAGATTATATAACACAGAAATGATATAGGTACCGACGCCGGGAAGGGATTTCGTACCGACCGGCCGCTCCGGGCCCTCTCCGGCCACCGGACGGCCGATCTGAGCCGTCCAAAAATTCTAAAAAAAAAAACCGAGGGGCCCCAACGCGAGAATCAACGGCATCCGAGGTGTGTAGGGTGCTTGATCCGAGCACCCCTTTTTCGTGTATATATGTATATACGTGTATATACACAAAAAAAGGGTGCTCGGATCAAGCACCCTACACACCTAGAAATGCTGTTGATTCCAGCATAGGGCCCCTCGGTTTTTTTTTTAGAATTTTTGGACGGCTCGGATCGGCTGTCCGGTGGCCGGAGACGGCCCGGCGCGGCCGATCGGTACGAAATCCCTCCCGCCCGGTCGGTACTTATAGCACAACTCTATATAACAGAAGATTAGACTCTCTTCAAGGCAAACTTAAGTACAGAAGATTAAACTTAAGTACAGAAGGTGACCAACCCCATTCCATCATCCTCTTTTAGTACTTTGAATATCTTTTGTATCGATAAAAAATAGGTTTCAATTCAGTTTAAAGTTAGTGTGATTCAAAGATTTTTCTAAATTTTTTTTGCCTTTTTAGGGTAAAATTGTTATATCTTTTAATTTATAAATAATTTTGGAGTCAAACTACTTTGGTTCGAATGTAGGCTAGATGAGCTTTTTAACAATTCAAACCACGTGCGAATAGGAGTTCGGGAGTGTCCGTGGCAAGACCGCAAAGTTTGATCGGTTTTAAAATTTTGATGATGCACCCATGGCGCAATGAAGTGCGCCTGGGGAGCATAGAATTGCTCCTGGGGCGCACAAAGCTCCACAAATTCCTCAAACTTTGTGAGTTTGTTCTGGACACTTCCGAACTCCGTTTTTTGCAAGGTTGGAACCGTTAAAAAGTTTGTTGAGTCTATAATTTTTTGGTATATGTAAAGACATGGCCAATTTATCCTTTGTGATTTGAAAACTAAATCATTTCGGTAAAACGCTCGCAGCTCCCTCATTTGAAATTGGATAAAGACCTATTATATATTGATACAGAGAACTTTCAATTTTCTAAAAGATGGTGGAATCCAACCATCAAAATAATAATGTTTAGTTCATAACAATTGGGTAGTAACTAAGGCTAGCCTAGCCCATGCTCAACATGCAGTACATAAGACACAATTCCAATACAAAGACCAAGTACAGCGAAAAAACAAGCAACAAGAAACCACATTAAGGACCAATTAAATGATGTTTTGAGATACCCCAAACAGCGTACAAATTCTTAATTGACTATTAAATTTTGTATTTCGCATGCTTGGACAGGAAAAGCAGAGGTTTTCTTCAAGTCAATTTTGGAAACTACATTATGTACTACCCAGTATTACATGGACTTCCCAATCTCACATCTTCCCAGGAAAATGAAAGGTCTAAGCCTTTGGCTGTTAAATTGACTATTAAATTTTGGAGCTCAGCCGCTTGTTCAGGCTGCAACATCTGAATAGAATCACTGGAACTATTCCACATTCCATCAGCAGGCTGTTGGAGGCAAGAGCGCACACACACAACTCAACAATATGAAGGAGATGATAATTCCAGAGAACACTTGGAATACTTTTATTCACTCATCACTCATACTTGAAAAACAAGGATTACATGCAAATTTATACTAAACACATAATGTAACCCACTTCACGTTTCACAAACCTAACTTCATTAATTTCATAACTCTCATTAATGTAACTCACCATTACCTAGAAAAAAACTCCCAAAAGCATAACTCCCTTATTATTAAACAAAATAAGTTTATTTTCCAACACCCCCCCTTAAACTTGTTTCTTCATTACTCCAAGCAAACTTCTCAATTTGCGAAAAACATCTTCTTTGAGGGGCTTGGTGAAGATATCAGCAACTTGATCTTGTGACTTCACAAACTTGAGCTCCACCTCCTTCTTGGTTGCGCATTCTCTAATAAAATGATACCTTGTATCAATATGCTTGCTTCGATCATGAAATACCGGATTTTTCGCCAATGCTAGTGCCGATTTGTTATCGATTAAAATCTCCGTTGACTCCTCTTGAGACAAGTGAAGTTCTTTCAACAAACTTCTAAGCCAAATAGCTTGACAAACACAAGATGTTGTAGCAACATATTTAGCTTCACAAGTTGAAAGTGTGACAATAGGTTGCTTCTTTGAACTCCATGCAAATGCCGCCTCTCCCATGAAAAAAACAAACCCGGTAGTAGTTTTTCTATCATCCATATCTTCAGCCCAATCACTATCACAATAACCCACTAGCTTGAAATCATTAGAAAAAGAATACATCAACCCAAAAATGTGCAAATGAGAAACACTTGGCTTGAATCCTCCCCATTCTTCTTGCGGCGTTCTGTTGTTAACACTTCTAGTAGGACACCGATTCAACAAATAGATTGCACAATCAACGGCTTCCGCCAAAACTCCTTGGGCATTTTCTTGCTCCTTAACATACTCCGAGCCATGTTGAGAATGGTTCGGTTTTTTCTTTCCGCAACCCCATTTTGCTGCGGTGATCTCGGAACCGTTAGAGGATGGCGAATTCCGTTTTCTTCGCAAATTTTTTTGAATTCATTTGATGTAAATTCACCACCTCTATCGGATCGTATTGCCTTGATTTCATACCCACTTTGCTTTTCAACAAAAGCCTTAAATTTTTTAAAGACTCCAAAAACTTCAGATTTTTCCTTCAAAAAATACACCCACGTTTTCCTGCTAAAATCATCAATAAATAGCAGAAAATATCGGCTCTTACTGAATGAGGGTGGATTGATAGGCCCGCAAACATCGGAGTGAATAAGTTGGAGGGGCTTGCTAGCTCTTGAAATTGCTTCTTTTGGAAAACTTCTTCTTGATTGTTTGCCAAAAAGACATCCTTCACAAAGTTGATGTGGATGATTAATGAAAGGTAGTCCATTCACCATCTTTTTCTGAGACAACGCCGTTAGTCCTCCGAAATTCAAGTGCCCAAAACGAAGATGCCACAACCAAGAGGAATCTTTGACACAACTTTGCAAACACTTACCCTTATCATTTTGAAGGTTGAGCAAAAACATCCGATTTTTTGTCATGGGTACTTTTGCAACCAAAGTTCCAACTTCATCTCTTATTGAAAGACTATGATCTCGCATAGATATATCATAGCCTTTCTCCAAGAGTTGCCCCAAACTCAAAATATTACTTTTCATGTTGGGCACATAAAAAACATTGGAAATTATTTGGTGCCTTCCATCCTTCAAACGAATCAAAATATTACCTTTCCCTCCAACCGGAATTTGAGAAGAATCTCCAAAAGTGACTTCTCCGATGATGGATTCATCAAGCTCCATGAACATCTTTTTGCTCCCACACATATGGGTGCTTGCACCGGTATCTAGATACCACAAGTTCATGTCTCCCTTTTCTTCTTTCTTGTATGCCAACAATAAAGTCGGCTCCACCTCTTCATGTTTGTCTTCAGCAAGGTTCACTTGCTCTTCAAAAACTTCATTTCGACACTCGGCTGCATAGTGACCATATTGATTGCAATTGTAACATTGAATATGAGATTTAACATACCTTCTTCCAGGAAATCTATAATTATTTCCTCTTCCGCGCCCTCTTGGATGAAATGTATTTTGACCTCTTTCATCCTTGTTGGACGAATTTCTGAAATTGCTTTCTCCTCTACGACGACCTCGTCCACCGCGTCCTCCGCGGCCACGTCCACCGCGTCCTCCACCTCTACCTCTTTGACTTTGCTCTTGCCTTCCTTCTTTTTCCTTCAAGGAAAGTTTTGTTTGTAGCACTTGCTCCAGCGACTCTTGCTTCTTCTTGTTAAGTCGTTCTTCATGGGCTTGCAACGATCCCATGAGTGTGTCAATTGATAACGTGTATAAATCTTTTGACTCTTCAATGGCTACAACAACGTAGTCAAACTTCTTGTCTAAGGAACAGAGGATTTTTTCTACCACGCGATTATCCTTCAAATCATCGCCGTACCTTCGCAAATTATTCACAATAGTCAAAACTCTTGTAAAATAATCCGAAACCAATTCAGACTCCTTCATCTTCAAAGCTTCAAATTCACCTCTTAATGTTTGGAGGCAAACTTTCTTCACCTTCTCAACTCCACCATGGGAAGTTTGGAGGATCACCCATGCTTCTAGGAAAGTTGTTGCTTCGGCAATCTTTTGCAACAAAGCATCATCCAAACATTGATGGATGAGTGAAAGAGCTCTCTGATCCTTCTTCTTCGTCACCGCCAAAGCATCCCTTTGGACTTGAGTCAAAGCAGCTACACCTTCTGATTGTGTAAAGCCTCTATCAACAAGCTCCCACAAGTCTTGCGATCCAAGAATTGCTTTCATGTGGATACACCAATTCTCGTAATTGTCTTTGGTGAACCGGGGCATTTGAAATGGAATCATTGCATTAGCAGCCATGTCACTTTCTCTCTTTGACTCTAAAAGCCTCGCTTTGATACCACTTTGTTGGAGGCAAGAGCGCACACACACAACTCAACAATATGAAGGAGATGATAATTCCGGAGAACACTTGGAATACTTTTATTCACTCATCACTCATACTTGAAAAACAAGGATTACATGCAAACTTATACTAAACACATAATGTAACCCACTTCACGTTTCACAAACCTAACTTCATTAATTTCATAGCTCTCATTAATATAACTCACCATTACCTAGAAAAAACTCCCAAAGGCATAACTCCCTTATTATTAAAAAAAACAAGTTTATTTTCCAACAGGCTTCCCAAACTTCAGATATTCTTCATGGTGTGATGATTTTAAAGCACTAGCTTTTCAGTGCATGCCCAATGGAAGTTTAGAGGATTGGTTGCATTCAAGAGAAGATACATCAAGCCAAGAACAAAACTTAAACCTTCCCCAACGGTAAATATAGTGATCGATGCTGCATGTGCATTAGAATACCTTCATCACCGTTGTGAAACTCCAATTGTTCACTGTGATCTAAAGCCAGGCAATGTTCTCATCGATGAAGACATGACTGCTCGGATGGAAGATTTTGGGCTCGCCAAGTTCCTCATCGTAAATGGCAGCAACAGTGATGGTGGGCAAACAAATTCACTCGCAATCAAAGGCTCTATAGGATATGTTGAGCCAGGTAAGGAGTCACTAATTGTTCTTCTGCGTTGGCATATCGAGAAACATTAGTAGGTGAAACAGTAGTAGGTACTCCTCGGGCAAAAACTACATGGCGGCCCATAGTTCTTAGCCATCATCACACCATATCATAGTGTCAGTGACAAATGATATAAACTCCACAAGAATGTCTGGTAGTAACAATTCTTGGGGCAGCACTTGATAATGCCGTAGAACCATTGAATAATTACTCACATAACGACCATTAGTAATTCTTCACGGCCATGAGTAATTCTTTGCGGCCATGAGGAATTCTACTCCGCCGGGAGCAATTCTTCGCAGACATGAGCAATTATACGCGGCCGGGAGCAATTTTACGCGGCCATGAGCAATTTTACGCTGCCAGGAGCAAGCCATGAGCAATTCCTCGCCGCCATGAGTAATTCTACGAGGCCAAGAGCAATTCTTCGCAGCCATGAGCAATTCTACGCGGCCATGAGCAGTTCTTCGCGGCCATGAGTAATTCTACCCGTCCAGGAGTAATTCTACGTGGCCATGAACAATTTTACGCGGTCATGAGTAATTCTTCGCGGCCATGTGTAATTCTTCGCAACCAAGAGTAATTCTTATGGTGGATTCCAATACTTAAAAAACAGAAGCTTACTGCAAAAGAAAAATTTTCCATACATATTTTAGCAAAAATGATTCGAGTAAGTAGATTAATGCCTATCCGAAAATCAACTCTTTATTACAAGCAACTTGGGATGATAGGCATTTCTTAGCAACATAGACATGAACAATAACGAACATTACAAGCCTCTTGAAATGAACCGAGAAGTGGCTACCACATTACTGACCATCCAATTTAAGAGAAAATTGTATTAACTTAATAGAGTTTGTAAAACACAATACAGACTCGGCCTCTAAAATTTAACATGTTTTTTACACAATTTTTGCTACATCTATATTCATCTCCTTAAAATTAAAATTTTGTGTCCCAAGGCCATGTCATTAGTCACGAATGCCAACAAAGCTAAGCCAGTGGCACGGGTAAGGCCCGCAGCTTTTTGCTCAAACTCTCTGGTCGTCTGGAACACGCTATCGCCATAGTTCCTGCACCAGATTGAAGAGAAGCGACTACTCTTGTTCTTCTTTTTGGCATCCTTGTAAATTGGTCTAGTCTTGTTGAAATGTCGAATTCATAGCACAACGGTCTCCTACAGTGTTCACAAGTTCTTTATCAAGTGCAGATGAAGATATTCCCGTGACTAGAACAAATTAATTTGTACAAACTACGGCTAGAGATTGTGGACAAGCTAGAAAACCATTCAACTCGTTTGGAAAATGTGGAATGGAGGAGAAAATTAGAAAGAGGTAAAAGAGAAGTTAAAGGTAAGTGTATTCTTCTTATTTGTTGAAAAAAGAAAAAGAAGTATTGATTAACTGTGAAAGAGAGAAGATAGAAGGAATTAGGAAAGTTGAAGGAGGAGTTAATTTTCCTTGCCCTTTTCTCAAACTTTGAAGTCCAACAAGGAAGAGAAATTTGAGTCTTCCACCATGACACAACATGTTACTGTCATCTCATCGTAGAAAAGTCTACAAAACAAAATGATTGCCGTAGAATTAACACTCAACCTTCTTGAAGGGTTGGAGTTTTTCCAAGTCCTCCATTCACATTTTGCCTTTTTTTTCCAGTCAAGCCACATCCACTGAGATAGAGCATTCTATTGCAATCTTCCAATATTTTCCTAGTAAATTGGGAAGACTTGGGCATAGACAAATGGGAAGAGCTAGGAATAGTTCTGCGCACAAAAGATAATGAAGGAAATCATTATTGAGACATATTAATGCTAAGAGAGTCATCAACCAATATACTGCATAATACATATTAAAACACAATGGTTGCCGTAGAATTACCACTCAACCCTCGTAAAGGGTTGGAGTTTTTCCAAATCCTCCATTCAGATTTTGCCTCTTCTTTTTTTTTCTTTTTTCTTTTCCTTCCAGTCAAGCCACTTCCATCGAGATAGAGGATTCTATTGCAATCTACCAATCGTTTCATAGAAAATTGGGAAGACTTGGGCATAAAATAAGGGGAGGGGGGAGACGCTAATGGGAAGACTTGGGAACAATTTTTGCTGACATGAGTAGATTGTAATTAAATGTCGTTTGCACTATAAATTGCAGTATTGGCATTCCTTTAAGAAAGCAGTATTCTTCTTCCACTTGAATATTTACAATGCTACCTTCCACTTTCACTTCGACTATTGCTACTAAGTTGATGACGCTTATCTTGTCATCTCTGTTAATTCACAGGATAAAGCTACTCAGCTTGGTGTTATTTTTCACCACTGCAACACAAGTCGCCTGCAGATTGAGCAATGAAACAGATCGACTAGCATTGCTTTCCTTCAAGGAACTTATAGCTGAGGATCCGCTTAGCTCGTTAAGTTCCTGGAACAGTTCTCTCGATCTCTGCAAATGGGACGGAGTAACATGCAGTCACAAGCATCAAAGAGTAGTGGTTCTGGACTTGAGGGGCAAAAGTCTGAGGGGAACCATGTCACCTTTCTTGGGAAACCTCTCTTTTCTCAGATCCCTTTACCTCCACGAAAACAGATTCCAAGGAAAAATCCCCCTGGAGCTTAATCGCTTGTTCAGGCTACAACAACTAAATTTCAGTAGTAATTCTCTTCAAGGGGAAATTCCAACAAATTTTTCAAACTCCCTTGGTGTCATTCATTTACCATATAATGATCTAGTTGGAAAAATTCCAGCCTCATTTGGTTCTCTCTCCAAGCTCACTGATCTTGACCTTTACTCCAACAACCTCATCGAAGGGATTCCACCTTCTTTCGGTAACCTGTCTCTCCTCCAAAGAATAGATTTGGGAGACAATAGCCTCACAGGAACTATTCCACATTCCATCGGCCGCCTTAGCAACCTTCAGGTATTCCGCATTGGCATGAATAAATTGTCAGGTACTATCCCTCCCACACTTTATAATATCTCAACTCTTATGCAGCTAGTATTCATTTCAAATAACCAACTTACAGGCAGTTTACCCCAAGATATTGGTCTTAGACTCCCCAACCTGATATATTTTAGTATTGCAAATAACCAATTCTGGGGACCCATTCCAGCTTCTCTTTCTAATGCATCTAGAATGGAATATGTTGGTCTATCAGGTAACAACCTTTCAGGGGGAGTTCCCTTTGACCTAGGGAGAAAGATGAAGAGTCTTTTGCATCTAAATCTGGGTAGAAACAATTTAGGTTCTGGGGATGCTAGTGACTTGAGCTTCATTGATTCGTTAACTAACTGTAGCAAGCTACAAAGATTGGGTTTCGATGGAAATGGTTTTGGTGGTGTTTTACCCAAAACCGTAGTCAATCTCTCAAGTCACCTCAATGTGTTAGCAGCAGGACGAAACCAGCTGGTTGGAAGCATACCCGCGGGAATTTCCAACTTCGTCAACTTAGATAAGTTGGGTTTGGAAGGAAACTTTTTATCAGGTGTCATTCCCTTTGAAATAGGGAAGCTTAAAAATCTACAACTGCTAATTTTCAGTGGAAATAAACTGTTCGGTCCCATCCCAACAAGCATTGGAAATCTCTCTCAAATATTTGAGCTAGACCTTGACGAGAACAACTTCAACGGAACCATTCCTTCAAGTATTGAAAACATCCTGGGCTTGCAAACCTTGGATCTCTCACATAATTTCTTAACGGGTCCCATTCCCCAAACAGTAGGCCTCTTCTTCTCTCTCACTTTCATGAACTTAGCTCATAACGCTTTTATTGGTGCCCTGCCACTTGAAATCGGGAAATTGAACAATCTCCAGGAACTAGATGTTTCGGAGAACAAGTTGTCTGGACATATTCCTAGTACTCTGGGAAATTGCTTGAAATTGGAAGGCATTTTTTTAGAAGGTAACGTGTTTCAGGGTAGTATTCCTCTCACTTTTAGCTCCTTGAAAGGAATTGAAAGTCTGGATCTTTCGCGCAATAACTTGTCCGGCCAAATTCCAGAAGATCTAGCCGCCCTCGTTCTTTTAAAGAATCTGAACTTATCATTTAACAACTTGGCTGGTGAGGTGCCTTTGCAAGGTGTCTTCAGAAACTTGAGTACGATTTCACTTGTTGGAAATAAAAGGCTTTGTGGAGGCATTTCAGAAATGCGGTTACCTGCTTGCCCAAAGTCCATAAAGAAGGGGAATCGCCTTGGCTTCAAAATTATTGTTCCAATTGCTTGCATATTCCCCTGTCTTTCACTAGTGCTACTTTTGGTTGTTTTTCTTAGGAAAAGAGAACAGAAAAACAAATCTCTCACCCAACCAGTCATAGGAGATGATTTCTTGAGGGTTTCATATGATCAGCTCCTCAACGCCACTGGTGGATTCTCTTCATTAAACTTAATTGGAGCTGGAAGTTTTGGCACCGTGTACAAAGGAATTCTCCATGAAGGGGATAAACCAATTGCAGTCAAAGTGCTCAATCTTGAACAAAGAGGAGCTTCCAAGAGCTTCGTGGCTGAATGTGAAGCTTTGAGGAAAACAAGGCACAAAAATCTTGTAAAGATTATAACAGTATGTTCAAGTATAAACCATGCAGGTGATGATTTTAAAGCACTAGTTTTTGAGTACATGCCCAATGGAAGTTTAGAGAAGTGGTTGCATCCAGAAGAAGATACACCACAACAGGAAAGGAACTTAAGCCTTTCCCAAAGGTTAAGCATAGCGATTGATGTTGCATGTGCCTTAGAATACCTTCATCACCATTATGAAACTCCAATTGTTCATTGTGATCTAAAGCCAAGCAATGTTCTCATCGATGAAGACATGATTGCCCATGTGGGAGATTTTGGGCTGGCCAAGTTCCTCACCATCAATAGCGGTAACAGTGATGGTGGGCAATCAAATTCACTTGCAATCAAAGGTTCTATTGGCTATGTTGCACCAGGTAAGCAGATCACTAATTTTTCTTCTTCTTTCTTTTTTCCCTATCAGACATTTATAAATAGTAGCCTACATTTCTTTTGTTTAGTATGACTTCTGTTTCCTTAACTATGTAAATGCAGAATATGGAATTGGAGGAAGGACATCTACAGAAGGAGATGTTTACAGCTATGGAATTTTGTTATTGGAAATGCTGACAGGAAAAAGACCGACAGATGAATTGTTTACAATCAGACAAAGCCTTCATGAATTTTGCAAGGTGGCATTGCCAGAGAGAGTGATGGAGATTGTTGATTCGCGCATGCTATTAGTAGAACCTACTGAAGTTGAAAACGATGCTCAGAAAGAAAGAGTCAGACGAGACAAAATAAGAGAATGCTCAGTTTCCCTTGTTAGGATTGGAATTGCATGTTCTGCGGAATCACCTAGCGAAAGGATGAACATCAAGGACGTGATCATCGGATTAATGAAAATAAAGTATTTCTTGGAGTAGGTATCCATGGCAGGAGACAAATGAGGATGCAACTCACCGGTGAAGGAATGTCTCGAGAATAGCTACTAAGAGTGCCACTAGAGGAATTGACTCAGCTGAGGATGCTTGGAAGGTTTGAAGCACAATCACTTAGTTAGAAAGGCCAAAACCCAAATATGCAGGCCGATTATTTAATCATGTAAGTTAAGAAGAATAAAAGAGAAGGTGAAAATTCTCTCCCATGTATAGTTTTGAGTTTTCAAGTAGTCATAGTTGTGCATTAGGAATGTGCCAGTAGCATCTTTATTGGTTTGGTAACAAATAGTAACATTTTCGAAACGCTCTCACTTGGGAAGGGATGTGTTTTTTCGATGGAAACGGTTTTGGTCTCTGCTTTTCAGAAGAAACATTTATCTTGCTAAATCCTTAGGGCTTCGGAAAAAATTGGTTACTAGCTTAAACTCATTTGTATACTTGTAGTTCAAATGCTAGTTATTTGGGCTTGCGCAGATTGAATATGTTTTCCTGAGACAGTTTAGTTTTTGTATATCCCATTCGTTCCCCACCGATCAAAAGCCGACGAGATGAAGGCCTTGTTTCCCACACTCTCCTCCAAAAATACCTCTACAAAATACTAGGAATAACTAACCTAACCAAACCCAAATTAAAAATAGCGTTTCGGACCTTCTCAATTCTCATGATCTTCCGTTGTGCACCGCTTCCACCGTTTCCGTTGTGCACCGTTTTCCTGTTGTGCGTCGTTTCCTAATGACACCACTCCCGCGCCTCCAGACCAAAGCAGGGAATATGTCTCTGGAAACCCCCTCCAGAATCACTTCTACTGACGACCCCCTTGCGACGATCGATCAAAATTTCTTCGTACACCATTGCCCATCTTCCAGAAACTCTTCCTGGCGCGGCATTTCACACGGTAAGCAGTCTCTAAATGCCGATAAAATGCTGCTTTAGATCATGACGAACAAAGACGGAACCAGGAATTTATTCCGCCTTAGGCAACCAAAATTTATATATATGAATTAAAAAAAGGCAAACTCGTACATAAATATATAAATTAATTTTCAAAAATAAACAAAAGAAAAGTGCAAAAGAGTTTTTCCTCCCTTTTTATTTTGTTGTTCTATTAGAGCATGTATAACAGAGTAGCAAAAAGGAATATTAGCTATTATAGCTAGACCTGTCAATGGACCGGATCCGATCCGAATCTGATAACGCCGATTATCCGAATCCGGTAATCCAAATACGGATCGGATTCGGATCGGATTAAATCCGTTATCAATCCGAATCCGAACTTTATTTTTTTAATTTTTTTTTAAAAAAAGGAAATTTTTTATTTTGAAAAAAAATGTTTAAGAAGTTGTATTTTTAATTTTTTTTTAAATTTTTTTCTGAAAATATTTTTTTTGAAAAAAAAATTGTATTATTTTGAAAAATATAATTTTTTTTTTGCTAAAATTTTTGAAGTAAAATTTTTTTCCGATTACCACTATCGGATTTGAGTCTTATCGATTCAAATCGAATTCGGGTCTTATCGGATCCGGACTTGTCAAATCCGGCCCATTGACGGGCCTAATTATAGCTACCTAGGGCGCATAGACTTGCTCCTGGGGCGCACAAAGTTCCACAAATTTCTCAAACTTTGCGAGTTTGTCCCAGAAACTCTCGAACTCCGTTTTTTGCAAGGTTAGAACCATTAAAAAGCTTGTTGAGTCTAATTTTTAACGCAAGTAGTTGGAGTCTATAATTGTTTGTATATAAAGATATGACCAATTTACTCTCAGTGATTTGAAAATTAAATCATTTCAGTAAAACGCTGGCATCTCCCTCATTTTGAAATCAGATAAAGACCTATTATCTATCGATAAAGAGAAATTTCAATTTACTAGAAGATGGTGGAATCCAACCATCAAAATAATACTCCCTCCATCCTAATTTGTTTGTCCAATTGTCGAAATTCGTGTATTTCAAAAATATACTTATATCTTACATTTTATAATGTTTTTTATGATTTTGAAGATTTTGTATAATAAAACTAATTGAGATTTATCAAATAAGATCCATATTGCATATTAAAAATATTACGAATTGAAAATTATAGACAATTCTTTGAGAGGTCAAACGTTCTCAAAAAGTTAAATAGAGGACAAACAAACCGAGACGGAGGAAGTAATGTTTAGTTCATTACAATTGGGTAGTAACAAGGGCTAGCCTAGCCCATGCTCAACAGTACATAAGACACAATTCCAATACAAAGACCAAGTATAGCGAAAAAACAAGCAACAAGAAACCACATTATGGACCAATTAAATGATCTTTTGAGATACCCCAAACAGCGTACAAATTCTTAATTGACTATTAAATTTTGTATTTCGCATGCTTGGATCTTCTCTCTCTCTCTCGGATCTGAAGCTGGGGCCGGCGCGGGTGACAATCAAGCTCTCTCGAAGCTGAGGTCTCGCATCGCCTCCTCGAAGCTTCGACGCCCACGATCTGAGATGTAGATATATACAGGGGAAAGAAGGCAGCTGGGTGTGGTCAGCCGGAATTCTCCTTGTTTTAAAGTGAACTACTAATTCTTCTCCGTTGGACACAGAGGTGCTAGGTGTGTCCCACATTTAGATTGAATTTGGGCTTATAAAAGTAAACCTGAAAAAGAACTCGTATGTGGTGATTAATTACTGATTAGCAATAAGCATGAGTGGAACACTTAAAAATCTGTAGTTATTAGTAATTTTTCGTGATTTGGACAGAGCCCTTAAGAGAATAGTTAACCCAGGCTATAAATAGGTCGATATCTCCTAATTTTTGGACTTCAGACAAAATTTATATCCAAGTTGTTTATCTATGGCACTAAACTAAAATACAACTCAATTTGTATAGTTTTTCTCCAACAGATATGGTTATTTGTCCATTTTCATACTCTTTGTCGTCCGAAACAAATAAAGTTAATTATCCTCTCTTTAATCCCAAATCGAAATAAAACCAACAAATATGGTTATTTATCCAAATCAATACTATGTATTATTTCAAAAATGACCAAAAGATAAGGTTATCTTTTACGAAGTAAGTGGTAATATAACCAACAAATATTGTTATTTGTCTAAATTTATACTTTGTATTATTTTAAAAGACCAACAGATAAGGTTATGTGCTATGTGTAATCGTAATAAAATCAATAGATACGGTTATCTATCCAATAACACAAATATGTGTGACATAGAACAAATAGATAACATTATGTTTGGGACATAGGACAAACAGTACCTTTATATGTGTTACTTTGTCATCCTAATAACACAAATAAAAATAAACAGATAACGTTATATGTATGACACACAAAACATACAAATAATTTTATATGTCTATTTTTTCTCTCCAAAATAGAAAAAAAGAAAAAGAAAAGAAAAGGATAACGTTATTTATGCAAGTCCAATCTTTGTATCTTTCAAAAAAGAACCAAAAAACTATATTAGTGCAAAATAGTTGATGACATGAAAGTAAGATTTTTAATATTATTATATTAGTACAAAATAGTTGATGACGTGTGTTATCTATTTTGTATATCCCCAAAACAAAGTAAAAAAATAACGTTATCTCTTCAAATTAAATAATGGATGTTATAAGTGTTCATTACAACCATACTCGTATGAAAAATGATATGGATACTTACTCCATCGGTATAATTGCTATAAAGCCAACAAAAAAGGCTCTCTCATTTCCAAAAGCTTATCCATGCAAATTTGTACTCTTTACAAATTCAATAAAATTAAAAGATATGATTATCTGTCCGAATTTATACTCTGTATTATTCCAAATAACAATAATATCAACATATCTAATTATCTATCCAACTTTATACTCTGTCAAAAAATCAACATATTAGGTTATCATTGCAAAATCTGCATTCTTTATAATAGAAATTAAAGTAACATATGTGGTTATTAGTCTAATTTAAACTATATTATCCCAAAACAATCAACAAATAACATTATTTGAGTGCTCTATATAATCGCCCCTATTTCCAATAAAATTAATAAATATGGTTATCTGTCCAATCTATTCTCTTTACTACCCAAAAAATTCAACATATTATTAGTATAAAGAATTAAAATAACATTGCCGATAACAAAAAGAATTAAAATAACAATGGTTTAGTAACATAAATATGTAGAAAAAAAAATACTAGTATAATTGCACTCGATATTATAGCAGTAGTTGAACGATCTCTCTAAAAACAGTAGTATGTATCTCTAAAAAGCTAGCTGATACTTTTAATTTTTCTTTCCTTTTGGATCATTATTGCACTGTTCACCCACCCACAAAATTCCAAAACCCGTCCATCTTTATCTCAAGTCTGAGGAAGAGTAGTAAATGTCAGAAATGAGTTTGGCTTTGAAGAAGTGCGACTCGCCGTGAAGAGCAGAAGATCCATGAGGTCGCACAAATCATGAAAATCAACCACTACCAATTGCCGACAAGCCTTGCCGGAGACCATTTAACTTGCGGGGACCAACAAAATGCCTTCAACACCCACCGATCTTTCTCAATTTGTGCAAAACAACAACTTCTCAATTCCATAGCACCTTCTACTAACCATTTTGAAGTCTGGCGACCCAATCGAAACTGTTCTGAAACATCCACCGGGCTGATGGGGCTGAATCGCAGAAGAAATTTAGGCTGGACTACATGCCTTCTCGGGCCCAATCGAAACTGTTCTACTAACCATTTGTACAAAAATTTAGGCTGGACTACATGCCTTCTCGGGCCCATTGTTTTGGACCTTAGCCCAATTTATTGTAGCATAACAGAGTTTTGTATAACGCAATACAAACTCGTCCTCTCAAATTTAACATGTTTTTTACACACTTTTTGCTACGTCTGTATTCATATCTTTTCTTTCTTTCTTTCTTTTTGATCAGTTGTATTCATCTCTTAAAATTGAAATTTGTGTCCCAAGGCCATGTCATTAGTCACGAATGCCAAGCTAAGCTAAGCCAATGGCACAGGTAAGACCCGCAGCTTTTTGCGCACACTCTCTCTGCTCGTCTGGAACACGCTTGCCATAGCTCTTGCACCAGATTGAAGAGAAGCGACCACTCTTGTTGTTCCTTTGGCATCCTTGTACGAGTAAGTATGATGTCGAATCGAGTTATTGTCTGGGAATATAATTGTCCTAGAGCTACTGCAATGTCCATGTGACCAGAAAACGAGGTACCACCAAATTCACCACCGTATGTCCTGCGTCTTGGTACTTAAACTTGTCAATCAACTCCATGGTCTTCAATCGTATCTGCTTATCAAGACAAAGGGATATAGAAAGTATGAAGTTCAACAGTAATCAATCTACCATTCAGCCACAGAATGGTATGAGCACCCAGCTGAACCAAGAGTCACTGTATGGAAATAAATTTTCACCACTGTTTATAATGACTTTTGCTTATAACTGACCCAGCTTTTACACTGACGGCAAGGCTAATTACTCTCAACTGTTTTTCCTATCCTTTGGCTTTTGTATTGGAAGCGAATATCGTTATACAAAACATGTGATGTAAAAAAGTAAGGAGAGAAGAATGGCATTTTCATTTCAAATTTGAAGTGCTAGAAGAGTTGTTTATAAATACCAGAAGGAATGTGCACTCTTGGCCAATGAGTCCTGAAATACGATGGAAGCAATTATTCTGTCTGGTGCAAGCAGTCACATTAAGCTTTTCATCTAGTTGTTTAGCCAGTTTCGGTCTAGTCTTGTTGAGATGGCGAATTCATAACACAACGGTCTCCTGCAGTGTTCATAATTTCTTTATCAATGCAGATGAAGATATTTCCGTAATTAGAACAAATTTGTATTAACTACGGCTAGAGATTGTGTACAAGCTACAAAACCATTCAGCTCTTTTGGAAAATGTGGAATGGAGGAGAAAATTAAGAAGAAGTAAAAGAGAAACTAAAGGAAAGTGTATTCTTTTTATTTGTTGAAAAAAAAGAAAGAAATATTGATTAATTTTGTGAGAGAGAAGATAGAAGGAAGGAAAGCTGAAGGAGGAGTTAATTTTCCTTGCCCTTTTGTCAAACTTTGAAGTCCAACAAGGAAGAGGAAACAGAGTCTTCCACCATGATACAACATGTTACTGTCATCTCACCATAGAAAAGTCCACAAAACAAAACGATTGCCGTAGAATTAACACTCAACCCTCTTGAAGGGTTGGAGTTTTTCCAAGTCCTCCATTCACATTTTGCCTTTTTTTTTTTTTTCCCAGTCAAGCCACATCCACCGAGATAGAGCATTCCATCACAATCTACCAATCTTTTCCTAGTAAATTAGGAAGACTTGGGGAAAGACTAATGGGAAGACATGGGGATTGTTGAGGAATCAACAATTCTTTTGAGAGGAGTATAGTAGACTATAGTAATCAAAGAATTGAACTAATGCCTTAAAAATTAGGAATGTGAGTACCGAAAGGAACAAAGAATGAGTCGAAGGGTGCGGAAATATGTTTTAGCCTTAATGTCTCCAACAATATTTGAATTGGTCTAATTTCAACGAACTATTCGTAACCGCAAATCTATTATTTTTATGGTTCGATTTCATCATCTTTTAGTACTTTGAATACCATCTGTATCGATATAAAATAGGTTTTGATCCGGTTTAAAGCTAGTGTGATTCAAGGATTTTACAAAAAATATTTTATTTTTCGCCATATTGAGGGTAAAATTGTCATATATTTTGATTTATAAATAATTTTGGAGTCAAACTAATTTAGTTAGAAAGTAGGCTAGATGAATTTTTAACAGTGCAAACCACGTGAAAATCAGAGTTCGGGAGTGACCGTGGCAAGACCACAAAGTTTGGTCAGTTTTGAAACTGCGATGATGCGCCTGGGGCGCAATGAACTGCTCCTGGGGCACATAGAATTGCTCCTAGGGTGCACAAAGCTCCACAAATTCCTCACACTTTGTGAGTTTGTTCCGGACACTTCCGAACTCCGTTTTTTGCAATGTTAGAACCGTTAAAAAGCTTGTTGAATATCAACCCTAGTAGTTGGAGTCTATAATATTTTTTTGTATATATAAAGATATGACCAATTTACCCTCAATGAGTCAAAAATTAAATTATTTCGGTAAAACGCTCGCATCTCCCTCATTTGAAATCAGATAAGACCTATAATATATCGATAAAGAGAACTTTCAATTTACTAAAAGGTGGTGGAATCCAACCATCAAAATAATAATGTTTAGTACATAATAACTGGATAGTAGCTAGTAACTAAGGCTAGCCTAGCCTAGCCCATGCTCAACAGTACATTAGACACAATTCCAATACAAAGACCAAGTATAGCGAAAAAAACAATAAACAAGAAACCACATTATGGACCAATTAAATGATATTTTTGAGATACACCAAACAGCGTACAAATTCTTAATTGGCTATCAAATTTTGTATTTCGCATGCTTGGACAGGAAAAACAGAGGTTTTCTTCAAGTCAATTTTGGACGCTACATTATTGTATTACATGGACTTCATTGCATGGACCTTCCCAATCTCACATCTTCCAGGAAAATGAATGAAAGGTCTATAAGTCTTTGGCTGTTACCGTGACGGAGGAATTAAATATCTCCAGAAATGAAAATAAGGTGCTTGCATTCCAGTGTGAGCTAGAGTAAGGAGCTGGTTCCTTGCATCGCTGATCGGTCTGATCCTAATCTTGTATGTGTACGTAGTTGTCGCATCCACAGTTCCCGTGACACCACTATCAGCTAATAACAAGGTTTTAACAATATATCAGTATCTTAATATCAATGCAGTTAGGATGTCTAACCACGGTGTATATGCTTATCAATACAGTTTTGTATACCACATGTTTTCTTGAACTTGGGCCCCTTTTGGCCTTTCCACACTATCCACAGACTCTTCATTGGACGACTTGACTTAGTCTAACCGAGGGGCGGCTACGCATTGGCAACCATCCAGTTTCGAGAGAAAATCATAATATTATGAAGGAATGTGTGTACTTTTTAGTTACATATACATTCACCTTCCGGAATTTAACATGTTTGCTACAAGCTTCTTGTTACATCTATATTCATCTCGCTAAAATCGTTAACATCAACAGATTTTAAAAGCCACTTGGGATGAACCGAGGGGTGGCTCCGCATTCGCGACCATCCAGTTTTGGAAAATTAACATGTTTGTTACACATTTTTGTGACACCTACGTTCATCTATGTTCATCTCACTAATGTCCATGTGACCGGAAAATGAGATACCGCCAAATTCACCACCGTATGGCCTGCCTCTTGGTACCTAAACTCATCAATCAACTCCACGGTCTTCAGCCATATCAAGTCATAAATGATTATCAATACAATGAGGATATACATATAGCATGAAGTTCAACAGTAGTCAATCTTCCTTTTGGGATGTCGTTTTGGATGAATTTCTTTCGTTTTAAACCAAAATCTAGTACTTTTTTAACTGGTCTATATGATAAGAATCAGAAACATACTGCTTACACAAAAAGGAAAAAATATATATGTTCACTAAAGATGAAAAAAGCAACAAATTTAAGGTTTTTCTGGCACTCAAATTCTTAAATGACTATTAAATCTTGTAAAATTGCATCATCATGCTACTATTACATGGAGTTCATTGCATGGTTCCAAAAACTAACATTTTCCAGGAAAATGAAGGTCTAAGTCTTTGGCTATTACTGTGGAAGAGGAGTCATCTCCAGAAAGGAACATAAGGTGCTTGCATTCCAGCTGTGTGAGCTAGGCCCTACATATTTCTAACTAAAATAAAAACAATCTGAACTACATAAAACTCCCTCGGAGTATTGAATTAATTTATTTTGACCCATTTTAACACTAAGGCCACAAAATTACCATTTTACCTTTTAAGCATCCCCTTATATGAAAACTATTGCAGATTTAAGTGCATCTTGGAGTTTAATTACGTAAAATTAAGGCTACATTTCACTTAGGTATTTGCAAAGAGATTTACGACAAGAAAGAAAAATAAACCAAACTAATATATTACTTTAGTTTTTTCACTATCATGTCCTTATATTTCTTCGATTAAAAAAAAGTCTTCTTATTGAGTATTACTTTTCTGTTTTTGTGAGGCGATTTCTTCTCAAACACATGATCAAGGCACAGTCCTAGTGTAAGATTTCTATATGTAATTCTCTAATTTTAACGAATAAGTAACAATGGGGGTTAGCAAAATTTAACCCTAGAGAAAAAGACATTTGGAATTTTGGATCTGTACTTTACCTTTTTATTTCTCTTTTTGCTATAACATTTATATTCAAATCAACGAAATCTTGTAAGTTTTCGTTACTTCCACATTTGGTATTGCAATAAAGTAATAAAACTATAGTTACAGTTGTGCAATGATGGGAAAAGAAATGAAACAAAAATCTTCTTCCTCCAAATCATTGATGAACTCCCCGACCTTCAGCCTTTCACTTGTATCATGATTTAAATCTTTACGGTTGCGATGAACTTGTTAAACAATTTTCTAATTGGTCTCGATTGGTCGGACACTTCGCTTTGGCGTGTCCAATACATATCATGCCGTGTCGTAACGTATTGGTAAGTGAGATTCCCAATCTACATGGTGCAACAAGTAATTACGAGTCATGTTTTTGGATTCTTACTATGAAAGAGGAGTCTTTATCCATGATTGCATGCCTAAAGGAGGCTGCATCAGACCGAAATACCCGGCCCCTACCTTTTAAACACTAGCTTGCTTTGGTTGTGGGGTTTTGCGGTAATTTCGCAAAGCAGAGGAGGAGACTATACTTGAATATCTTTGCATTATAAATTGTAGTAATTGCATGCCTTGAAGGAAGCAACCTTCTCCTTCTTCTTCATTCAAATATCCCCTTGTTTATATAGAACGCTAAAGTTGATGACGCTGATCTCATCATCTCTGTTATTTCACAAGATCAAGCTACTCATCAGCTCGATTTTATTTTTCTCCATTGCCATAAAAGTAACCTGCGGATTGATCAACGAAACGGATCGATCAGCATTGCTTTCATTCAAGGAACTTATAGATGACGATCCGCTTGGCTCATTAAGCTCCTGGAACAATTCTCTCGATCTCTGCAAATGGAACGGAGTAATGTGCAGTCGCAAGCATCGGAGAGTAGTGGTTCTAGACTTGAGGGGAAAAAGTCTAAGCGGAATCTTGTCACCTTTCTTGGGAAACCTCTCTTTCCTCATATCCATTTACCTCCCGGGTAACAGATTCCAAGGGAAAATCCCCCTGGAGCTCAGCCGCTTGTTCAAGCTGCGACATCTAAATTTCAGTGACAATTCTCTCCAAGGGGAAATTCCAACCAATTTGTCAAACTCCCTCGGTGTCATTGCTTTACGGAGTAATAATCTAGTCGGAAAAATTCCAGCCTCGTTTGATTCTCTCTCCATGCTCACTTCTCTTGACCTTTCCTCCAACAACCTCATCGAAGGGATTCCACCATCTGTCGGTAACCTCTCTCTCCTCCAACTACTACGATTGCATCAGAATAGCATCACAGGAACTATTCCACATTCCATCGGTCAGCTTCCCAACCTTCAGCTATTTAGCGTTGGAGAGAATAAATTGTCAGGTATTGTCCCTGCTTCACTTTACAATATCTCCACTCTCACGCATCTAATCACTGCAGATAACCAACTTACCGGCAGTTTACCCAAAGATATTGGCCTTACACTCCCCAACCTGCAACATTTAACCATGGCAGAAAACCAATTACGGGGACCCATTCCAGCTTCTCTTTCTAATGCTTCTAGAATGGAATACCTTGGCCTATCGGTTAACAACCTTTCGGGGGGAGTTCCCTTTGACCTAGGGAGAAAGATGAAGAATCTTTTCCATCTAAATCTGGGTAAAAACAATTTAGGTTCTGGGGATGCTGGTGACTTGACCTTCATCGATTCGTTAACTAACTGTAGCAAGCTACAAGGATTGGGTTTCGATGGAAATGGTTTTGGTGGCGTTTTACCCACAACCATAGTCAATCTCTCAAGTCACCTCAATGTGTTAGCAGTAGGACGAAACCAGCTCGTTGGAAGCATACCCGCGGGAATTTCCAACTTCATCAATTTAGATGCGTTGGGTTTGGAAGCAAACCTTTTTTCAGGTGTCATTCCCTTTGAAATAGGAAAGCTTAGAAACCTCAAACGAGTAACTTTCAGTATAAACAAATTGTCTGGTCCCATCCCAGAAAGCATTGGAAATCTCACTCAAATATTTGACATATACTTGGATCAGAACAACTTGAACGGAACCATTCCTTCAAGTATTGAAAACATCATGGGCTTGCAATCCTTGGATCTCTCATATAATTTCTTAACTGGACCCATACCCAAAACAGTAGGCCTTTTCTCCACTTTAACCTTCATGTACTTGGCTCATAATGCTTTTATCGGTGTCCTGCCACTCGAAATCGAGAAATTGAACAATCTCCAGGAACTAGATGTTTCAGAGAACAAGTTGTCTGGACATATTCCTAATACTCTGGGAAATTGCTTAAAATTGGAGGGCCTTTTTCTAGAGGGTAACACGTTCCAGGGTAGTATTCCTCCATCTTTTAGCTCATTGAGAGGAATTCAAAGACTGGATCTTTCACGCAATAACTTGTGCGGACAAATTCCAGAAGATCTAGCTGCCCTCGTTCTTTTAAAGAATCTAAACTTGTCCTTTGACAACTTGGCTGGTGAGGTGCCCTTGCAAGGTGTCTTTGGAAACTTGAGTACGATTTCACTTATTGGAAACAAAGGGCTTTGTGGAGGCATTGCAGAAATGCGTTTACCTGCTTGCCCGATGTCCAAGAAGAAGCGGAATCGCTTTGTCAAAATTATTGTTCCAATAGCTTGCGTGATCCTGTGTCTTTCACTGGTTGTACTTTTTGTTGTCTTTCTTAAGAAAAGAGAACAGAAAAACAAATCTCTCACCCAACCAGTCATAGGAGACGATTACTTGAGAGTTTCATACGATCAGCTTGTTAAAGCTACTAGTGGATTCTCTCCATCAAACTTAATTGGAGCTGGAAGTTTTGGCACCGTGTACAAAGGAATTCTCCATGAAGGTGATAAAGCAATTGCAGTCAAGGTGCTCAATCTTGAACAAAGAGGAGCTTCCAAGAGCTTCGTGGCTGAATGTGAAGCTTTGAGGAGAACAAGGCACAAAAATCTTCTAAAGATTATAACAGTGTGTTCAAGTATAAACCATGCAGGTGATGATTTTAAAGCACTAGTTTTTGAGTACATGCCCAATGGAAGTTTAGAGAAGTGGTTGCATCCAGGAGAAGATACGCCACAACAAGAATGGAACTTAAGCCTTTCCCAAAGGTTAAATATAGCAATCGATGTTGCATGTGCCTTAGAATACCTTCATCACCGTTGTGAAACTCCAATTGTTCACTGTGATCTAAAGCCAAGCAATGTTCTCATCGATGAAGACATGATTGCCCATGTGGGAGATTTTGGGCTGGCCAAGTTCCTCACCATCAACAACGATAACAATGATGGTGGGCAAACAAATTCACTTGCAATCAAAGGTTCTATAGGATATGTTGCTCCAGGTAAGCGGATCACTAATTTTTCTTCTTCTTTCCTTTTTCCCTATCAGACATTTGTATAAAGTAGACTACATTTCTTCAGCTTAGTATAACTTCTGTTTCCTTACTTGTTTAAATGCAGAATATGGAATTGGAGGAAGGACATCTACAGAAGGAGATGTTTATAGCTATGGGATTTTGTTATTGGAAATGCTAACAGGAAGAAGACCGACCGATGAATTGTTTGCAATAAGGCAAAACCTTCATGAATTTTGCAAGGTGACATTGTCAGAGAGAGTGATGGAGATTGTTGATCGGCGCATGCTGTTAGAAGAACCTACTGAAGCTACAAACGATGCTAAGAACGAAATAGCTAGACGAGCCAAAATAAGAGAATGCCTAGTTTCCCTTATGAGGATTGGAATTTCATGTTCTGCAGAATCGCCTGGCGAAAGGATGAACGTCAAGGATGTGATCATAGGATTAATGACAATAAAGGAAGTCTTTCTTGGAGTAGGTATTCATGGTAGGAGACAACTACGGATGTGACTCACTGGTGAAGGAACGTCTCGAGAATAGCTACTAAGAGTGCCACTAGAGGATTTGACTCTGCGAAGGATGCTTCATGCTTCGAAGGTTTGACGCACAATCACTTAGTTAGAAAGGCCGAAACCCAAATAGGCAGGCCGGTTTGGTAACCATGTAAATTAAGATGAATAAAAGAGAAGGTGAAAGTTCTCTCCCATATATAGTTTTGAGTTTTCAATTAAGTAGTCATTGTTGTGCATATTTAATTCCGTATGCATGTAAGTTCCCACTAAATAATTACTTGTAAGGCATTAAGAATGTGCCAGTAGCATCTTTATTGGTTTGGTACCAAATAGTAACATTTTCGAAACGCTCTCACTTGGGATGGATGTGTTTTTTCGATGGAAATGGTTTTGGTAGAAATATAAAGATTTTTTCAATAAATATATATGAAGTTCGCACGCCCGGAAAAAAAAAAAAAAACCCCGAGAAAAAGGGCAAGGGAATAGAGTTTTCCCCCTTGATAGAAAAATCAACAAAAGAAAATGATTGATGTAGAATTAACACTCAACCCTCTTGAATGATTGGAGTTGCTCCAAATCCTTCTTTGAATCCTGTCATTTTTCCAACACAACTTACAAGTTACAAACACCAAATGATAAAATTGCAACCTACCAAACCTTCCCTAATAAATGTTGAAGACAGGCCATATAGAGGAATTGGTCCCATGCGTTCGCAAGATGGCCCAGACACCTTGAGTTATCAAAACAAAAACATAAGAGTAGGTTGCGGTGTCTTCATTTCTCATGAAACCAGTCTGTGCTAATAACATGGGTTAACAATATCTTAATGTCCATGCAGTGCATCTAATCATGGTATATATATTTTTTGTCAAAAAACAGTTTGATACCTCTTGTTTTCTTGACCTTTGGCCCCTCTCCGCTGTTCAACTCTATTGTCATTCGTCGACTTGAATTAGTCTAAGTCCGTTTTTATGGCTCCAGACCTGTACCAATCGTTCAAGAACAACAATTGTATAAATGCAATATAATGGAATCCCAAGAGCATATATTTAACTTATATCCAATTTTCTTATTCTGATTCCAGTAAATAAATAGTCGCAGAACTCCAACCTAGAGGAAAGCCAGGACTAACCCTTTTCAGCTGCACCAAACACCTACTTAGTCCCTTAGAGAAAGGTCAGAGAACTCATCAGAAGACCCAAATTTCCTATCTATGCTAGTTCTAACTTTTTACACTGCCAAATTTAGGACTGTTCATGGTCCGGATCGGATCGGATTCGTATGAATCCAATCCTAATCCGTATCTCACGGTTTTTAGAAAATAAAATCCAATCCTAATCCAAAAGTTTCATGGTTCGGTTTGGATTTCGAACCGTGAATCACGGTTGGGTCCCGGTTTTATCCACGGATTTCCTTCCAAAAAAATAAGATGATCCTACCACCATAATCATATTCCAAATAAAAATGCAAACACTAATTTCCATAAATATTGTCCAAATTGTAAAGGCAGTAAAGGCAATAAACATGATAAAGGCAGCAAAGCAGCAACCAAATAAAACTAAACATTGTCCAAAATACATAAATTCTGGTCAAGCATAATCTACTTATTAGATCCCATAAAAACGAAACAAAAAATAGCAAATTAGTTTCTCAAAACAAACAAGCAAATTAGTAAAATTATAATTATTTATATATATTACACACACATATCTTATTTTTATTTTTTTAAATATCTCACGGTTCGGTTCGGTTAATCCACGGTTTTGAAATGAAAATCCAATCCTAATTTGTATCTCACGGTTTTTTAATTTTCAAATCCGTGTCCGGACCATTAATCCACGGACAAAATCCAAAAAGTACGGATCGAATCTGTCCGGACCGGTTTCACGGTTCTCGGTTTTTCTTGGACACCCCTAGCCAAATTCACCACCGTAGGGCCTGCGCCTTGTTAAACTCATCAATCATAACTCCACGATCTTCACCTGTATCAAGTTATAAATGATAATCAAAACAAAGGGGATATAGATAGAGCATGAAGCTCATTATTATCAATCTTACATTTGGTATGCTGTGAAAAAGACTGTCGTTTAGGAATATTTTCATCTTTGAGAGAATTTTTGCGGTTTCAAACCAAAATTTACTTTTCCGACTGGTGAACATGATAAGAATCAGAAATGTACTGTTTACACTAAAAGATTAAAGATATCCACTAGAGATGAAAAAGCTAAAAATTTCAGGTTTTTCTCTGTATGCCTCTAGTACTTTGTATACGATGAAGCGACTCCCACTATGTCCCCATACATGTCTCATGTCGCATGTCACTCTTAAAATCTAATAGCTCCAATTGGACACCCGAAACTATGATGCCGTGTCGTGCCTGTGCTTCACATGCAAGTTCCCAAGCTATAAACCTTCAATTTTGACATCCTCGTTGAATATTAAATCTTAAGTTTTTATTTCGGCAAGTAAATCCATTAAGAAACAAAGGCCCCATGGTATAACTTTGAGAGTTCACAAGAGAAACAAAGAGGAAAACCCAACCAAAAACCAACTCCCATACCTAACGAGGGCTAGCCTAGCCCATGCCCAACAGTATGTAGGACACAATTCCAATACAAAGACCAAACAAAGAAAAGAAAACAAGCGACAATGAAACCACAATATGGACCATGTGCTCCATTTGAGATACCCCAAACAGAACACAAATTCTTAATTGACTATTAAATCTTGTAGCTGGACGGTCTGATGGAAATCACATGTGTAGTCGTAGCGTTCACATTTCCCATGACACCAATATTGGCTAATACCAAGGGTTAACAATACATCAGTATCTCAAATATTAAACGCAGTTAGGATACGTAATCTTGGTGGATGTGCTTAACAATAGGTTCGTTTACCTCTTGTTTTCTAGAAGTATGGCCCCCTTTGGCGGCTTGGCCTATCCACACCCTCCACTGGCTTGTCACACTTTGTCTAAGTCCATTTTTAAGGCTCCAGCCCCGTACCAATCAAAGAAAAGTAGGGAGAGTAACAGTCTTCCGTATAGATCATTCATTTGCCAAGGGAAAATGACTAATACAAGATGAAGAACAATAACTGTTAGGGTTCCTCAAGGGCATAAAAAAATTTATGTAATACAGCTTCTTGATACTTTTAACTTTTTTCAAATTTCTTAAGAAAATTCCAATAGATAAACAGTCGCAGAATACATACTTAGTCACTTAGAGAAAAGTAAGGAGAGGAAAAAGGCATATTTTCATTTCAAATTTGAAGTGCCAGAAGAGTTGTTTATAAATTCCAGAAGGAATGTACAGTCTTGGCCAATGAGTCCCGAAATACGGTAGTAACTAAGGCTAGCCTAGCCCATGCTCAACAGTACATAAGACACAATTCCAATACAAAGACCAAGTATAGCGAAAAAACAAGCAACAAGAAACCATATTATGGACCAATTCAATGATCATTTGAGATACCCCAAACAGCGTACAAATTCTTAAATCTTAATTGACTATTAAATTTTGTATTTCGCATGTTTGGACAGGAAAAATAGAGGTTTTCTTCAAGGCAATTTTGGACACTACATTATTGTACTATACCCATTATTCCATGGACTTCATTGCATGGACCTTCCCAATCTCACATCGTCCCGGAAAATGAATGAAAGGTCTATAAGTCTTTGGCTGTTACCGTGACGGAGGAAATATCTCCATAAATGAAAATAAGGTGCTTGCATTCCAGTGTGAGCTAGAGTCAGGAGCTGGTTCTTCGCGTCGCTAAATGGTTTGATCCTAATCACGCATGTGTAGTCGTAGCGTTCACAGTTCCTGTGACACCACTATCGGCTAAATAACAAGGTTTTAACACTATCCACAGGCTCTTCATTGAACGACTTGACTTAGTCTAACCGAGGGGCGGCTAGGCATTGGTGACCATCCAGTTTTGAGAGAAAATCATAATATTATGATGGAATGTGTGTACTTTTTAGTTACATATATATTCACCCTCCGGAATTTAACATGTTTGCTACAAGCTTCTTGTTACATTTGTATTCATCTTGCTAAAATTGTTAACATCAACAGATTTTAAAAGCCACTTGGGATGAACCGAGGGGTGGCTCCGCATTGGCGACCATCCAGTTTTGGAAAATTAACATGTTTGTTACACACTTTTGCGACACCTACATTCATCTATATTCATCTCACTAATGTCCATGTGACCGGAAAATGAGATACCGCCAAATTCACTACCGTATGGCCTGCCTCTTGGTACCTAAACTCATCAATCGACTCCACGGTCTTCAGCCATATCAAGTCATAAATGATTATCAAAACAAAGGGGATCTACATATAGCATGAAGTTCAACAGTAATCAATCTTCCTTTTGGCATGTCGTTTTGGGTGAATTCTTCCACTTTATACCAAAATCTTGTACTTTTTTAACTGGTCTATATGATAAGAATCAGAAACATACTGCTTACACCAAAAGATAAAAAATATTCACTAAAGATGAAAAAAGCTACAAATTTACAGTTTTTCTAACATATGCTTCTCGTACTTTGTATATGACGAGGTGACGACCACCATGTCCCCATACATGTCTCATGCGTGAAGTTTATCTATTTTGATAGATAACTGATCTAACTTATCTGATGTTTCTGCTATTCTATGGCTAAGACTTATCAAAAGTTCAATAATGGTGTTATTTTGCTTGATAACTGTTTCGTCTGTTTTACCTGTCGGCTTGAAACTGGACAATCCTATAGGATCTGGTTGAATCTTTTCTGAATTTTCTAATGCTATTTTATAAAAAAAATTATCACAACTATTCATTCTCCATTGGCTAATTTCTTAACTTCTTCTAAAAGAACTTCTATTTTCTGAAATTTGCTGTCTAACTCTAATTTGACTTGGACTGAGTTTTGCTTAATCCTGTCGACTTCAAATTTAAGACTTTTCACTAAATTTCTAGTTTTTGTTTCTATGTCTTTTGGCTGAGTAGTGTCTAGTTTACTGGTCAGATCTATTATATCTTGTTTACAAGATAGTTTGTCTGATATTATGAGCTGTTTTTCTTCTAATTTACTAATTCTTCTTAAATTTTCTGAATGCAGGTCTTTAAAATAGTCTAAATTTTCTGGTTGTTTATTTAACCTGAATCTGCTAATATTTTCTAAGATCTGGATAGTTTGCTCGAGAGATTTTCTCGAAAATTCTTCAAACTGACTTCTGGTTACTATATTGCCTTTAACTTCTAGGCTAAGTCTCTTGTCTAGACTTCTGCTAAGTTGCTCTACTAACTGGAAACCTATTTTAATCTGGATATTCTGTCTTGACTGTTGAGATCTAATTTCACTTAAATTAGGACTAATTACTCTTATTAAGTCATCAGTCATAACCAACTAAAACTAAATAATAAGTAAGGTTCTTTAGTCTGGCTATTTGAATTAACAAATAGTATTTGGGGCTCTGATACCAAATTAGTGAGGGGTGTATATGATGTGTATGATTAAAATGCCGGAAATTAAAATATAAGAGAAAGGGTCCTAACTGTGATTACTCAAAAGTTTTGGCAAAATATATAAAAGGTATTGTAATTTGTTTATAACCAACTGGGAAGATATGGTTTAAAGTGTAATTTCTATACTGCTTTACATGTAGGATCGGGACAGAAATCGAAATTTTGGTCGTGGCTGATAGCAATTCTGAATCAACAATGGTGTACATGCTTATCAATACAGCATTTTTACCAGATTAAGAGAAAAACTTGTCGCTTCCTAGAGAGAGAGAGAGAGAGAGAGATATTCTCGTATTGTTTTGCCGCTCCTAGGGTTGTCTGCCTCGGGGGTGGGGATCCCGCCGCCCCTCTCCCCACCCCCTCCCTTCGTCCTCCGCCACCGAGCACCTCTCCTTCCTTCGTATGGCGTCGTGGATCCTGGATCTTCTCCCTGCCCTCCTCCGGTGTTGTTGTTGTTCGGATGGAGCACCATCTCGTCTTTCCTGCCTTTGGCGGTGCGCGGGGTGTGGTGCCTCCTTCAGCGTCCTCGACCCGTGCAGTGGTGGTTTTGGTGGCAGCCGAGTCCTCTGGCTTCCAATCGGAGTGTAATAAGCGAGGTACGCAGTGGTTCAGGAGTTAGGTTCTGCTTTATGTTGCTGTTGGTTTCGCTGGTTTCTTCCAGCTTTTCTCTGGCCGGTTTCCCCGGTTCGGATCTGTATCGGCCTGGTTCTCTAGGTCCGATGGGTGCGGTTGGTGGGATAATAAAGTTAGGGGTAGATTTTTTCTGTTTTTCGGTGTTTGATGCGAAGGTTGTCTCCGGCAACTGTGTTGTTGGTGGCTGTGTTGATGGTGGTGGGCTGGCTGATGTATTGGTGGCCAGCGATCTTGCGCAGGGTAACCGTCTGATCAGCGGGTTTCAAGTGGGTTTTTGCTTTAGTTTATTTTCTTGTCCCTGCGCAGATTTTTCGCCCCTTGTGGGCTTGTTCACTCGGTCCGTTTGGATCTTGTTCTCCCGGTCCTTTTGGATAACCCGTAAGTTGAGGTCTTTTCCCAACCGAGGGCTCCGGATCCGGTTCTTGTACCCTTTGTGGGATTTTACTTAATATTGAAAAGTTTCTTCTGATCAAAAAAAATACAGCATTTTTACCTCGTGTTTTCCTGAAGAGAATTGGTATTCGCGCTCCAAAATTTACTGCAGGCGCTCCATCTTTTTGTTTTTATACTGTGATGTTGCCAGCAATATCACAGTGTAAAAACAAAATACACACTGATGTTGCCAGCAACATCACAGTATAAAAACAAAAAGGTGGAGCGCCTGCAGTAAATCTTGGAGCGCGAAAATCAGTTCCCTTTCCTGAACTTTGGCCCCTTATGGCCTTTCACACTCTCCATTGGCTCGTCATCCGACGACTTGACTTAGTCTAAGTAGTCAAGGCTCCACTCTTATATATATATATATATATAGACACACATACATACTAATAAAAAACGACAGAGGGGGAGGATCCAAATAGACAATTCAATTGGCAAAGTTTAAAAAAGAAGAAGAAAGAGTTGTGTTGAATTTAGAAGATCAAGAACAATAACTGTTCAAATGCAAGTACAATGGCTTCTCAGGGCCATAAAAAATAAAATTTAGCAACAGTTTCTTGATAGTTTACTTTCTCCTTTCAAATTTCTCATATAGAAATTTAATACATAAACTGTCGCAGAACACCGACTGGCGTTCCACTTTTAAAAAAATAAGGTTTTTGAAAAAAAAAGAAGATAATTTTAAGGTAAAAAATCATGTGTTGACGCAAATAATTTTCCCACCAATATAGATTTTGTTTGATAGATCTCATTGAAATCTTTTAAACGGTGCAAAAAAAATTAAAAAATTATTTTTTATTTTCGTTATATTTGAATTTGATATTATTTTTTTTTTGAAAAAGAAGATTTTGAAAGAAAGCAAAATGGGGCCTAATTAGTCACATAGAGAAAGGTTTGAGAAGTCATCAGAAGACCCAAATTTTAAGAAAAGAGTAAGGGACAAGTAGAACGAACAAGAAAAAGGAGATTGAGGCTTGACTTGATGCAAATAGACAATTCAATTGGCAAAGTTTAAAAAAAAAAAGAAAAAGAGATGTGTTGAATTTAGAAGATCAAGAACAATAACTGTTCAAATGCAAGTACAATGGCTTCTCAGGGCCATAAAAAAAAAAAATTTAGTAACAGTTTCGTGATAGTTTACTTTCTTCTTTCAAATTTCTCATACAGAAATCTAATACATAAACTGTCGCAAAACACCTACTGGCGTTCCACTTTTTAAAAAAGAAGGTTTTTGAAAAAAAAAGAGATAATTTTAAGGTCAAAAATCATGTGTTTGACGCAAATAATTTTCCTACCAATATAGATTTTGTTTGATAGATCTCATTGAAATCTTTTAAACGATGCAAAAAAAATTGAAAAATCATTTTTCATTTTCGTTATATTTAAACTTAAAATTTTTTTTTTTTGAAAACGAAGATTTTAAAAGAAAGCGGAACGGGGCCTAATTAGTCACATAGAGAAAGGTTTGAAAAGTCATCAAGACCCAAATTTTAACAAAAGCGTAAGGGACAAGTAGAACGAACAAGAAAAAGGAGATTGAGGCTTGACTTGATACAAATTGCTGCCCCCCCCCCCCCCCCCTACAGTTTTTAATTTCTTTCTACACCCTTTCTATATTAAAAAATATAATTCAAGAATTACGTGCTCCAATTTTCAATTCAGTTTAATCGGGGCGAAAATCGTATTTTTTTATCATCTTATTCTAAATAGTCATAATGAATTTTTTGCTCTAATACCTTTCAACGAGCACCCTAAGACTCATTATTTAGTTTCAAGGTTCTCTTAGAGTGTCCATTGAAAGGTCTTGGAGCCAAAAATTTATTACGATCATTTAGGATGAAATGATCAGAAAAATAACATCTTTGCACCGGTTCAAACGGATATAAAATTGAAACATTTGTTTTTTTAACTATTTTTTTAATATATAAACGGTGTAAAAAATAAGTTTTTTAATTTTCAATCCGTTTGAACCGGTACAAAATTTTTATTTTTCTGATTATTTCATCCTAGATGGTCGTAGTAAATTTTTGGCTCTAAAGCCTTTCAACGAGCACCCTAAGATTCCTTATTTAGTTTTAGAGCTCTTAGGGTGCCAATTGAAAGGCCTTTGAGCCAAAAATTTATTACGACCATTTAGGATGAAATGTTCAGAAAAATAACATCTTTGTACCGATTTAAATGGATTAAAAATTGAAACACTTATTTTTTTAACTATATTTTTTAATATATATATATAGGAAAAAAAAGAAAAAAAACAGTCGGATAATTTTAAACTATATTTTGGCTCCAAGGTCTTTCAATGGACACCCTAAGAGAGTCCTAAAACTAAATAAAGAGTCTTAGGGTGCTCGTCGAAAGGCCTTAGAGCAAAAAATTTACTTAGCACAGTCAGGATCCAATCCAAGCACGGACTCAAATTGTTTTGACATTATCAATTTCCTATTTTAAAAGCAGAGAAAATATGTTAAGACTGGTTAATGTTGTACTTATACATATTCATTTTTTTTATATAGATTTTTGAAAGCACAGAAGATATGTAAGCTTGGGCTCAAAGCGTTGGTCTTAAATATGGTATTGTGGTGGTTTAATTGAAAATAGAATTTGAGTTAACCAAAAAAAAAAAGAGAAGGGGGGAAAACGGGAAAGGAAACAAATAAAGAAAAGAATTGAAAATTATAAAAAAAAAAAGAAGGATTAAAACTGGAAAGAACGGGAGGGGGGGATATAGAAAAAAAAAAAAAGAAGAATCGAAACTTGAAAGAAGAAGAAAGGAGGGTAAAACAGGAAATGAGGGGGTGGGGTCCGGGGGGCTGCGTGACTGTGTCGGGGGGCGGGGGCGGGGGAAAGCAGCTCTCGACCATACTTAAATACGTTCAGACTGAACGTATTTAAGTATGGTCGAGTTCAGTCAAGTATGTGGGGTTTTGCAGACCGAAATACCCCTACCTTTAAACACTAGCTTGCTTTGGTTTGTGGGGTTTGGCGGTAATTCTGCAAAGCAGAGGAGGAGACCATACTTGAATATCTTTGCTTTATAAATTGTAGTATTGGCAAGCCTCGAAGGAAGCAACCTTCTTCTTCTTCTTCTTAGTAATTCAAATATCCCCTTGTTTATATAGAATGCTAAAGTTGATGACGCTGATCTCATCATCTCTGTTATTTCACATGATCAAGCTACTCAGCTTGGCTTTATTTTTCTCCATTGCCACAAAAGTAACCTGCAGATTGAGCAACGAAACAGATCGATCAGCATTGCTTTCTTTCAATGAACTTATAGCCGAGGATCCGCTTGGCTCGTTAAGTTCCTGGAACAGTTCTCTTGATCTCTGCAAATGGGACGGAGTAACGTGCAGTCGCAAGCATCAGAGAGTAGTGGTTCTGGACTTGAGGGGAAAAAGTCTAAGTGGAATCCTGTCACCTTTCTTGGGAAACCTCTCTTTCCTCAGATCCCTTTACCTCCAGGAAAACAGATTCCAAGGAAAAATCCCCCTAGAGATCAGCCGCTTGTTCAGGCTACGACGTCTGAATTTCAGTAGCAATTCTCTCCAAGGGGAAATTCCATCCAATTTGTCAAACTCCCTCGGTGTCATTGATTTAGCATATAATGATCTGGTTGGTAAAATTCCAGCGTCATTTGGTTCTCTCTCCAAGCTCACTCATCTTGACCTTTACTCCAACAACCTCATCAGAGGGATTCCACCTTCTCTCAGTAACCTGTCTCTCCTCCAACTAGTAAACTTGGGAGCGAATAGTTTCACGGGATCTATTCCACATTCCATCAGCCGGATTCCCAACCTTCAGCTATTTGGCGTCGGAGAGAATAAATTGTCCGGTATTATCCCTGCTTCAATTTACAATATCTCCACACTCACGTACCTAACCACTACAGGTAACCTACTTACCGGAAGTTTACCCCAAGATATTGGCCTTAGACTCCCTAACCTGATACTGTTAAGCATTGGGGACAACCAATTATGGGGACCCATTCCAGCTTCTCTTTCTAATGCATCTAGAATGGAATACCTTGGCCTATCAGTTAACAACCTTTCGGGGGGAGTTCCCTTTGACCTAGGGAGAAAGATGAAGAATCTTTTCCATCTAAATCTGGCTAAAAACAATTTAGGTTCTGGGGATGCTCGTGACTTAAGCTTCATCGATTCGTTAACTAACAGTAGCAAGCTAGAATTGTTGGCGTTGGATGGAAATGGTTTTGGTGGTGTTTTACCCACTTCCATTGCCAATCTTTCAAGTCACCTCCAAAGGCTAGTAGCTGGACGGAACCAGATTGTTGGAAACATACCTGCAGGAATTTCTACTTTTGTCAACTTAGTTAAGTTTGGTTTGGAAGAAAACCTTTTTTCAGGTGTCATTCCCTTTGAAATAGGGAAGCTTAGAAACGTCCAACTACTGTATTTCCATACAAACAAATTGTCCGGTCCCATCCCAGAAAGCATTGGAAATCTCACTCAAATATTTGATCTAGAACTGGATGGCAACAACTTGAACGGAACCATTCCTTCAAGTATCGAAAACATCCGGGGCTTGCAAACCTTAGGTCTCTCATATAATTTCTTAACTGGTCCCATTCCAAAAACAGTAGGCCTTTTCTCCACTTTAACCTTCTTGTACTTGGAGTATTATGCTTTTATCGGTGTCCTGCCACTCGAAATCGGGAAATTGGACAATCTCCAGGAACTAGATGTTTCGGAGAACAAGTTGTCTGGACATATTCCTAGTACTCTTGGAAATTGTTTGAAATTGGAAGTCCTTTTTCTAGAGGGTAACACGTTTCAGGGTAGTATTCCTCCCTCTTTTAGCTCCTTGAGAGGAATTAAAAGTCTGGATCTTTCGCGCAATAACTTGTCCGGCCAGATTCCAGAAGATCTAGCTGCCCTCGTTCTTTTAAAGAATCTGAACTTGTCATTTAACAACTTGGCTGGTGAGGTGCCTTTGCAAGGTGTCTTCGGAAACTTGAGTACGATTTCACTTGTTGGAAATAAAGGGCTTTGTGGAGGCATTGCAGAAATGCGGTTACCTGCTTGCCCAAAGTCCATAAAGAAGGGGAATCGCCTTGGCTTCAAAATTATTGTTCCAATTGCTTGCATAATCCCCTGTCTTTCACTTCTGCTACTTTTGGTTATTTTTCTTAGGAAAAGAAAACATAAAAACAAATCTCTCATCCTACCGGTCATAGGAGATGATTTCTTGAAGGTTTCATATGATCAGCTCCATAATGGCACTGGTGGATTCTCTTCATTAAACTTAATTGGAGCCGGAAGTTTTGGCACCGTGTACAAAGGGATTCTCCATGAAGGCGATAAAGCAATTGCAGTCAAGGTGCTCAATCTTGAACAAAGAGGAGCTTCCAAGAGCTTCGTGGCTGAATGTGAAGCTTTGAGGAAAACAAGGCACAAAAATCTTCTAAAGATTATAACAGTATGTTCAAGTATAAACCATGCAGATGATGATTTTAAAGCACTAGTTTTTGAGTACATGCCCAATGGAAGTTTGGAGAAGTGGTTGCATCCAGGAGAAGATACACCGCAACAAGAATGGAACTTAAGCCTTTCCCAAAGGTTAAATATAGCGATCGACGTTGCATGTGCCTTAGAATACCTTCATCACCATTGTGAAACTCCAATTGTTCACTGCGATCTAAAGCCAAGCAATGTTCTCATCGATGAAGACATGATTGCCCATGTGGGAGATTTTGGGCTGGCCAAGTTCCTCACCATCAACAGTGGTAACAGTGATGGTGGGCAAACAAATTCACTCGCAATCAAAGGTTCTATAGGCTATGTTGCTCCAGGTAAGCAGATCACTAATTTTTCTTCTTCTTTCTTTTTTTCCTATCAGACATTTGTAAATAGTAGCCTACAATTCTTTTGTTTAGTATGATTTCTGTTTCCTTAACTATTTAAATGCAGAATATGGAATTGGAGGAAGGACATCTACGGAAGGAGATGTTTACAGCTATGGGATTTTGTTATTGGAAATGTTGACAGGAAAAAGACCGACAGATGAATTGTTTACAATCAGACAAAGTCTTCATGAATTTTGCAAGGTGGCATTGCCGGAGAGAGTAATGGAGATTGTTGATTCGCACATGCTATTAGAAGAACCTACTGAAGCTGAAAACGATGCTCAGAAAGAAAGAGACAGACGAGACAAAATAAGAGAATGCTCGGTTTCCCTTGTGAGGATTGGAATTGCATGTTCTGTGGAATCACCTAGCGAAAGGATGAGCATCAAGGACGTGATCATCGGATTAATGAAAATAAAGGAAGTATTTCTTGGAGTAGGTATCCATGGCATGAGACAAATGAGGATGCGACTCACCGATGAAGGAACGTCTCGAGAATAGCTACTAAGAGTGCCACTAGAGGAATTGGCTCAACGGAGGATGCTTGGAAGGTTTGAAGCACAATCACTTAGTTAGAAAGGCCAAAACCCAAATATGCAGGCCGGTTTGTTAATCATGTAAGTTAAGAAGAATAAAAAAAAGAAGGTGAAAGTTCTCTCCCATGTATAGTTTTGAGTTTTGAAGTAGTCATAGTTGTGCATATTTAATTCCGTATGCATGTAAGTTCCCACAAAATGTAAGGCATTAAGAATGTGTGTGCCAGTAGCATCTTATATTGGTTTTGTAAGTGGTAACAAATAGTAACATTTTAATTCGAAACTCTCTCACTTGGGAACGGATGTGTTTTCTCGATGGAAATGGTTTTGGTCTCTGCTTTTCAGAAGAAACATTTATCTTGCTAAATCCTTAGGGCTTCGACTGACTGTATATTTGTAGTTCGAATCAAGGTTATCAATACTGTTTCATACCGGCCGGTACGTACCGTTTTTGACAGAATCCGGTACCCTACACCTCTAATCCCGTTCCGGCTCAAATACCGGTCAATACCGGCCAATACCAGCCAATACCGGACGGTACCGGAGATACCAGTCAGTACTGGCCAATACCGGATAGTACCGGACTACTTTTAAATTTAATTTTGTCTTCAAGTACTGGTCAATATCGGATGGTACTGGGCAAATACCGGATGGTACCGGACAAATATCGGAATATTTTTTTATTTTTATTTTTTTAAAAAGTGTATATTATACTATAAATTCTTTTAGATAGGAAAATAATACTAATAGCGATCAATCCGAAACGGTATCCGGTATCTCACCGGTACCGGTACGTACCGTACTAATAAGAAAATCGGTACTCTAGCCGGTACGGTATTTAGAACCTTGGTTCGAATGCTGGCAATGGGAATGAGATTGCCTCGTTTGGGATTATGCGAATAGAAATAAGCTACTAGGTTCCATATCAAATCATGGAGGTTTCACACCACGCTGAGAAAGGGAATTGAATAGTCTCTAATCTTGATCTGAGAATGCCAATCACCTTTGGAATTTTCCTGCGTACAATCTCCAAATTCGGGACACCATTAGTCCACTTGATTTTTTCAGCAACTGAAAATTTAGAGGACGATGACGATGCTTCAGCAAAAATCTAATTGACCTGCCAAAATCGTTTTCGTATAGGTAGAAGGACTTCTTCAGTAGTGCCTCCCTCTGGCGTATAGGTTCTCTGGTTTTTGTTTTCGTTTTTAAAATCATAGGCAGCGATATCTGGAGTCTTGGACAAACAAGCGGCTGTGGAGCAGATTGATTCTGTTGTTGTTTACATCCATTTTTGGCCAAAAATCAGGAAGCAGATTTACGGGTTAAAAGGTAGCCTCGAGGGTCGAGGCCCTAGCCTTGAAAGACCTTACGACCAGTTGCCCACGAATTAGGGCCGGTTCTTAAGAAATGATGGGCCTTCCATATAGGCCTAAAATCAGTCAAAGGCCTTCCATATAGGCCTAAATCAGTCAAAGGCCTAAGGCTTGAATCAGTCCACCAGGCCTGAGTATTTCGTCCAGGCTTAACCCAAATTCCTAGAAGTAACAAGGCCTACAAAATAGGCCCAAATTGGTAGAAGCCTTGGATTTCTCACCAGGCTTGGGCTCAGAAGGCTTACAATAGACAAAGGCCCATGATTTACCACAAGTCCAGACCCAATTGATGAATAGGCCCACTGCTTTAAGAAAACATCTTTAAAAGTCCTCAACAAGCGGCTTGAAGGCCTCAAGCTGCTCACAAGCAGCTCAAAAGCCTCGAAGCTGATTACAAGCAGCTCAAAGGCCTCGAAGCTGCTCACAAGCAGCTCAAAAGCCTCGAAGCTGATTACAAGCAGCTCAAAGGCCTCGAAGCTGCTCACAAGCAGCTCAAAGGCCTAGAATATTCTTGCTGGACAAGGCTGGGTAAGCTGCTCACAAGCAGTTCAAGGTCTGTAGTGGCGGGACCCCATTCTTTAGGATAATGCAGAGGCTAGCAACAGGTGGCGAGCATGCAGCCCATGGAGATTCTAGTGAATGACTCCTGCAGACCTAAGCAAGCTGCTCACAAGCAGCTCTCCCAGGCCTGCTTGATCTTTTTCTAGATCCTTCTTCCGTAAAGAATTAAGCTCAAAGGGTTTTTTGGGACCCACGAGGAGTTAAAGGCCCAATAAAATGATGGGAAGGCCTGGGGTATTTTTAGCCTGCAGCTATGGTGGGCCCGGAAGATGGCCATGCAAGCAGTAGCTTGAGTATTGAAGCAGCTCAAAATGGTCTGGGTGCTGCAGGGCCTGAGATTCTTTATGCCCTTTTCCAGAGATTTGCACAGAAAAGGAGGAATTCTCAGGCCTTTGCCATACTCTTGGAGTATAAGGCACGTTTTGTTCAGGAAGAAGCCCCCCATTGGAGCATTTTGGAGCTGCTCAAGCCCAAGCCTTTGCTAGAAGGCCACTTGGCAGCCATGCATTGGAGCATTTTTGAAGCAGCTTAAGGTCTGTAGCTCCTATAAATCACAGTTCTGAAGGCCTTGGCCAAGGTCCATGACCAACCAAGCCCACGGTTTACCCAATTTATCTTTCAATTGTCTTTATTTTGCCGTTCAATCTAGCACGGACTAGATTTTATGTCATTTTATTTCCTTGTACCCAAACTTTGTTAACCGATTAATAAAGTTTGTTTTCGTTCCTTCATTACCTTCCAGTCCTTTCCTTTTCTTTTAACCATTTTCTAACAACGGTTAGGAAATATTTAAGTCCTTATCCAGCAAAGGCGAACAACGAACCATCACGAGGCCTTACCCTCTGGGCCTAGCACCATCATTTGAAAGAAGTCAGATTTTTGAGGCACAAAGGCCTTAAAAATACAGTTTGGACTGCAATCCAGTCCTGGCATGCCCGCGATTCCAAGCCATTTGGTTTTTGCACTTTTTGTGGAGAAACAGTTGTTTTATAGGTTTTTCATCGAGCTGTTTAGCCAGCATTTTGTTATGATTGTAGCTCAGGTACTCATCGCCTGGTAAAAATGCAACACTCTTGTAATTCTCTCGTCTTAATAAAGTATGAAGTTTGCGCTCTGTAAAAGAAATCCGAGATAAAGGTCGAGCTAACAGAGCTTTCCATGCAAGTGGAGTGGAGTGCAGTTGGTACTTTCCTTATACTCTTATGCACATGGGCAGAGTTCGATTCTCATAAGCACCCATTCCCCACCCAAGTTCCCTAGGATAGAGTAGATTAGATTTAACAAATGACCAAAAAAAAAAAAATTAACAGAGCTTTCTACCGTGATACAACCTACTACTTTGTCACCATAGAAAAGTCCACGAAACAAAATGGTTGGAATTAACACTCAACCCTCGTGAATGGTAGGAGTTGCTCCAAATTCTTGTCTTTTTTCTCTTTCAAGTCACATCCACCAAGACTCATCCCACAAGTGACTAATTTTCAAAAGACAGGCCCATCTGGGCATATATTTCATTCTAGAATAGTTCAATTTAACGTCATGAGTAGTGATTCCAAACACCCTAAGGAAGAGTGAAAGAGTGAGCGAACATTTCTTTGGTTAGGGTTTTGAGGGAGGGTTTTTGAGAGTAATGAGTAGAAAAAGAGAGATAGAGAAAATTTATTAGAGACCATGTCCAGAGATTTTAAGACCCCAAAACGAACAAGGCCTTTACATCTGGAGACAAGAATTCTTTCCAGGTCAATGCAGTGAAAGATGAAACTAGTAGTAGTAGTTTTGGAAATGTAAGTGGGAATATATCTATGGGTTTGTCCGGAATAATGTGTATTTCCAACTCACTTAAAACATGAAAAGTTATGCATGTGAACATTTTAACGCCTGAGAAGCAGGAAAATTGAGGTCTCTCACAGCATGGCCCTTCACAATCTGCATTTTCCTGGAGAATGAAAGGTCCAAGTCTTTGGCCGTCAATGTGAAGGAGGAGTCATCTTCTACATTGACGGCCAAAATTTTCATGAAAATTGGGCAATAAGCAAACCGTTACATCTTAGGTGAATCCTGATAATTAAACAGATTTTGTATGCTTTAATTTGATGAAGTGCGGAAAGCCTTATGAACTCTCCAGACCTGCTAAGAAATTAACTAATACCTTAAAACTAGGAATGCGAGTACGGAATGGAACATAGAATGAGTGGAAGGGCGCGGAAACAAGTTTTAGCCTTAATGGCTCTAACGATATTTGAATTGGTTACTTTCGACCAACTATTTGTAACCCCAAATCTGTTATTTTTGTGGTTCAACTTTATTATTATCTTTTAATATTTTGAATACCCTCTATATCAATATAAAATAGGTTTCGATTCAGTTTAAAATTAGTGTGATTTGCTTGACCGATTCCTAGACCTAAAATAATGGGTTGTCCCAAGCGTAGGGCTGAGAACAATGTAGCACAATATCCGGTAAAACCGGAGTCGAATCCACTAAGGACGGTGAAGTGTGCTGACTAAAAACTCGGGTTGTAATATTAAAAATAGCTCTTAGGTAGCCACCCTTTATCTTCTTGTTGATTGATTAACTAAAACCTAAAAATTGATTGGTATTTTTCAAATAATAAAAAGAAAGGTACGGTCGCAGGGTTCATAACACTCGCAACCGGCCTGGACTCATCTGCTCCATTCGATATTCTTTAAAACGTTTGATTTTAGACTAAAAAAAGATACCCCGCAAGATGCAAACCCTTATGGTCACCGTTTACCCATGCGCAGCGGAGAATGAGTTTTGGACCCCCATTCCCCCGTTCACATGGGCTCCGATAATGCCCAGGTTCGTCTACGGAAAGTATTTTACCAATCTAAAATTATTTTTTAACATTCTTTATTTCGAAATAGGAGCAGAACGCATCCAATCCGGCCATAGTGTGCTAATCACCCCGCAACCCTACACCGACAACTACTCACTAATCATTGCATAAGAAATAGAAGAAACTCTAAAATTAATCATGCTTTTTAATACGCGAGATAAACAGAAGAAATAAAAGATCTAAATTAAACAAGAACCAACGAACAACTTTTATAAAGAACAGAAATTAAAACTAGTTGTCGAAATGCGAGTAATTGAACAAAGCATCAAAAACTTGAAGAAAAAGAGTTCTGGAGAAAATTATATAGTCTAAATTGTAAAATAAAATTTGAAACAAATAATCAAACAAGAATAAAACTCCATTGAAAATAACAGACTAAAAACTTGTAAAGAATAAGAGAATTAAATCCCGAAGCCTTTTGTTGTCTCCGGTTTCAACCGTGAGCGCCGTGCTCTCTCTCCGTGCAAAGAAAGAATCCTGGATGGCAGCCCCCGTTCTCTGTTTTTTTCTCCGTGCTTTTTCTCCTTTTTTGTTAAAGCTACTGCTGCCTCCCTTTTATATATAATATAATAAAAACCCTATTCTTTCTTGCGTTCAGCCGACTTCCACCATTTTTCCCATGGCCCACCGTTTAGTCATTAATTAGTAAACATTGGGCCCAGTCAATGAAATTGAAACCCGTGGACTAATTAGTGAACTCCGGATTCCATATGACCTTCCAACGGTCCGCTTCAAACACCATTTAATATTTTAATTTCGCACTTCTTCTATCAAATCCTCCAAATACCTACTATACACAAATTAAGCATTAAACTCCGAATAATAATATAAATGAGACTTAACAAAGATAAATTATGGGGCGCTAATTTGAACATTTACGCGCATATCATGATTCAAGGATTTTACAAAAATATTTTGCTTTTCATCTTGTTGAGGGTAGAATCGTCATATATTACTTTGTCGCCATAGAAAAGTCTACAAAATAAAATGGTTGGCCGCCAAATTAACACTCAACCCTCTTGAATGGTTGGAGTTGCTCCAAATTCTTGTTTTAAATTTTGTCTTTTTTTCCCTTTCAAGTCACATCCACCAAGACTAATCCCACCGCACCTGTGAAAAACACGGGATCATTTGATCAGATCTTTCCACACAAGTGGAGTGGAGTGCGGTTGGTACTTTACTTATATTTTCATGCATATGGGCAAGATTCGATTCCCGTAAGCACTCATTCTCCTCCCCAAGTCCCTTAGGATAAAGTAGATTAGATTTAACAAACGACCCAAAAAAAAAAATAACAGAGCTTTCCACTGTGATACAACCTACTACTTTGTCGCCATAGAAAAGTCTACAAAACAAAATGGTTGGAATTAACACTCAACCCTCTTGAATGGTTGGAGTTGCTCCAAATTCGTGTCTTTTTTCCCTTTCAAGTCACATCCACCAAGACTCATTCCACAAGTGACTAATTTTCAAAAGACAGGCCCATCTGGGCATATATTTCATGCTAGAATAGTTCAATTTAACCTCAAATGTCATGAGCAGTGATTCCAAACCCCCAAAGGAAGAGTGAAAGAGTGTGTGAAAAATTCTTCGGTTTGGATTTTGAGAGTAACGAGTAAAAAGAGATAGATAGAGACAAATTAATAATCCATAAAAGTTAGACGCAAAACTAATAAATGCGAAAAAAAATAATTTTGAATTCCGAAAAATTTAAGTGGAACGTAGCCTTAGATCTTTAATTTGAAGGCAGACATAAAGATGTATGAATTATTGGGGGTGATGAATGTGAATTATGTGTAGGTGGGATTACATGGAATCGGGAGGGTCATTCTATCAAGATATGGATCGATTGGTTGCTTCAGAGAGACGGCTAAGGACGTGGGCCAGATGGGTGGACGCCAATGTTGACTACTGTAGAACCAGGGTCTTCTTCCAATCCATCTCTCCCACTCACTACAAGTAAGTAGTACTACAGCAACTCTCTCTCTCTCTCTCTCTCTCTCTCTCTCACACACACACACACACATTATTGGTTGTTGAATGCCAGCTCTCAGGCATTTGCTTTTTTCGGAACAAGGCCTTCACATCTGGAGAGAATTCTTTCTGGGTCAATGCAGTTAGTAGTAATTTTGGAAAGGTCAGTGGGAATATATCTATGGGATTTCTCGGAATAATGTGTATTTCCAACTCACTTAAAAGTTATGCATGTGAACATTATAACGCCTAACTAGCAGGAAAATTGAGGTCTCTCACGGCATGGCCCTTCCCAATCTGCATAAATCCAGTGTGAGCTAGAGCTGCAAGACTGAAGATAGGAGCTGGGTCCTTGCGTAGCTCGACGGTCTGATCTTAATCATGTGACTGCCTCCCCCCTCTTATGTCTCAAGTTCAAAACACCCAAATGTTATCAACTCTTATGGATCCAGTCCATGAGTAATTCTTTGCCGCCATGAGTAATTTTCTTTGGCTAGGTGTAATTATTCGCGGCCAGGAGTAATTATTCGCCGCCGAGAGTAATTGTTACGGTGGATTCCAAAACTTAAAAAGCAAAAGCTTACTGCAAAAGAAAATTTTCCCATACATATTTTAGCAAAAATATATCGAGTAAGTAGATTGATGCCTATCCAAAAATCAACTCTTTATTACAAGCCACTTGAGATGATAGACATTTCTTAGCAACATACACGTGAACAATAACGGACATTATGAGCCTCTTGAAACAAACCGAGGGGCGGCTACCGCATTACTAACCATCCAATTTCAGAGAAAGTTGTATTATCATAACAAGTAGTCACATTAACCTTTTCATGTACCTGATTATTGAGTATTGGTCTAGTCTTGTTGAAATGGCGAATTCATAACACAATGGTCTCCTACAGTGTTCACAATTTCTTTATCAGTGCAGATGAAGATATTCCCGTAACTAGAACAAATTTGTACTAACTACGGCTAGAGATTGTGTACAAGCTAGAAAACCATTCAGCTCGTTTGGAAAATGTGGAATGGAGGAGAAAATTAAAAAGAAGTAAAGAGAAATTAAAGGAAAGTGTATTCTTCTTATTTGTTGAAAAAAAGAAAAAGAAATATTGATTAACTGTGAAAGAGAGAAGATAGAAGGAAGGAAAAGGAAGTGTTAAAAGGAAGAGGAAATAGAGTCTTCCCCCCATGATACAACTTGTTACTGTGATCTTACCATAGAAAAGTCTACAAAACAAAACGATTGGGAAGACTTGCGAAAGACTAATGGGAACTGTTCCTTTTGGGAGGTGTTAGTATGATTGGCATTTTCCGGATTTTGTCAAAACCATTGGAGTCTGTATTGTTCTTTTTTCATTTGGGTTTGGGAGAGAGTTTTTATTTTATCTTGTCTAGATACTCCGCAGAAGAAATATTGAGAAGCTCTTGCCTTGAAGGATGCTCAGATTATGTTCGAAAGAGGTATATGCATTCATATGCATTTAGTGTAATATTTTCCATGCATCTCTTCTAAGTTTTATGCATAAACTTCAATACAGTAACCACGCCTTTTAATTCCATGGCATTAGTTTTCTTTGTTTGCATTGGTGGATGATGGAGAAAATTTTCTAGGCATGAGAAAAGCTTTGCTGGCCTTGCTTGAACGAAGAAAATTTTTCTAAGGCATTAAAGGGATCAGAACCGTGTGCCAGCGGGGCGCCCTCGTAGCGCGGTATCACATGTTCGCGCCCTAAGAGTGCTAGAGCCCTCCGGTGGCGCTATTCAAAGTGTTCTTGATTTTTGATTTAATTTTAAATGCCAGAGTTTGAATGGCGCTCGCGGAGCGCCCTAGTAGCGCGCTAGCGCCCGTCGTGTCTGTTTCTCATTGGTTAGCTCTAGGTTTCGGTTCAGCACATATATATTCCGAATTTTCACTCTTTTAGGGCAACCCACTCTTGCATTAGCCCACTTTAGAGAGAGAAAATCAATTTCACTCATATCTCTTGTGTGCTTATGCATTTGAGATGATCTAAATTGAGTATTTGATCATCCTTTGTCATCCTAGAGAAATACTCTAATATTCAATGTATTATCTCTAGGTTGATTTGTTTTTTTTTTCACAAAAACTTCATCTCCTTTTTAAATCCATACATTGTTGCCTATGACTCTACATGGCCGGATGATTCCGGAGCCGGCTTGACCCGGAGATCGAGGTGGTGAACTCGTGGTGGCTATGGAATCAAGAAGGGGCTCGGAGAGCTATATCAAAGAGCGGAGTTAGGTGTCATAAGAGGCTTGTGGGTAATTCCTAATGTGTATTCTCTTTGTAAACCTTTTGAATTATAGCATTTTGGTAGATTAGGCCGTGGTTTTATGCTTAGGGTGAGTTTACCCTAGTTTCCACGTATATCTTTGCGTTCGAGTTCTTTAGTTTTATTGCTATTGTCTTTAGTTGTTGAATTGATAGAATAGCATGGAACTTGATTAATGGATTAAGATAGGAGGTTACATGAATTTTAATCGATCGTCCTATTCACCCCCCCTCTAGGACTCTTTTGGTGCTTAGTATAATTTCAGGTGGAGTAGACTATAGCAATCAAATATCATTGCACTATAAATTGCAGTATTGGCATGCCTTAAAGGGAGTCGCATTCTTCTTCCTCTTCAATATTTAGAGCGCTAAAGTTGATGACGCTTATCTCGTCATCTCTGTTAATTCACATGATCGAGCTACTTAGCTTGGTGTTATTTTTCACCACTGCCACACAAGTAATGTGCAGATTGAGCAATGAGACAGATCGACTAGCATTGCTTTCATTCAAGGAACTTATAGCCGAGGATCCGCTCGGCTCATCAAGTTCCTGGAACAATTCTCTCGATCTCTGCAAATGGGACGGAGTAACGTGCAGTCGCAAGCATCGGAGAATAGTGGTTCTGGACTTGAGGGGAAAAAGTCTGAGCGGAATACTGTCACCTTTCTTGGGAAACCTCTCTTTCCTCAGATCCCTTTACCTCCAGAACAACATATTCCAAGGTAAAATCCCAATGGAGCTCGGCCTCTTGTTCAGGCTGCAACATTTGAATCTCAGTTTCAATTCTCTCCAAGGGGAAATTCCAACCAATTTGTCAAACTACCTTACTGCCATTGATTTCAAGTCTAACAACCTAGTTGGCAAAATCCCAGCATCATTTGGTTCTCTCTCCAAGCTCACTTATCTTAACCTTTGCACCAACAACCTCATCGGAGGGATTCCACCATCTCTCGGTAACCTCTCTCTCCTCCGGATAGTGGATTTGGGAGTGAATAGTATCACAGGAACTATTCCATATTCAATCGGTCTGCTTCCCAACCTTCGGGCATTTAGCATTGGTGTGAATAAATTGTCAGGTACTGTCCCTCCCCCACTTTATAATATCTCAACTCTCAAGCATCTATCCATTTCATATAACCAACTTATGGGCAGTTTTCCCCAAGATATTGGCCTCACACTCCCCAACCTGCAAATGCTAGTCATTGGGGGAAACCAATTCAGGGGACCCTTTCCTGTTTCTCTTTCTAATGCATCTAAAATGAGAACACTTGATCTATCTATAAGCAACCTTTCCGGGCCAGTTCCCTTTGACCTAGGGAGAATTATGAAGGATCTATTTATTCTCAATCTGGGTAAAAACAATTTAGGCTCCGGGGATTCTAGCGACTTGAGGTTCATCGATTCGTTAACTAACTGCAGCAAACTACAAAAATTACTTTTCTATGGTAATGGTTTTGGTGGTGTTTTACCCACTACCATAGCCAATCTCTCGAACCAGCTCATTAAGCTATCAGGTAGCGTCATAGTTTTAAATCGCGGTATCGGTCGCCGTCGCGGTATCGGTCGCGGTATATCGGTATCGGGACATATCGGTGATACGTCGCGGGAATCGGGTGTCGCGGTCGTGAATTTTTAAAAATCATCAGCAACATGTATAAAACTTGAAAAATATACTTTTACCCCAAACATTGGCTTAATTATCACATTTACTTATTTTCCAAGACAAGATCCAAAATTTTTGCAAAAAAGCTGTGAAAAAAGCTGTGAAAAAAGCTGTGTGGAAGGAGTTTTTTGTTTTTTGCTTTTCTTTTTTTTTTTCAGCACCGATACGTATCGGCCGTATCGGCCGTATCGGTCCAAATATCGGTTACGGACCGATACGTATCGGGAACCGGCCGATACGCCTGTGAATTTCAATCTCACCGATATATCGGCCAATATCCGTATCGGAAGCCGAAAATTCCGGTACGTATCGGCCGATACGGTACGTATCGGCCGATATTTAAAACTATGGGTAGCGTAAATCAGCTAGTTGGAACCCTTCCCGAAGGAATTTCCAACCTTGTTAACTTAGCTGGACTTTTTTTAGAAGATAATCTTTTTATAGGTGTCATTCCTTGTGAAATTGGGAAGCTTAGAAACCTCCAACAACTAAGTTTGAGTAGAAATAAATTGTTTGGTCCCATCCCATCTAGTATTTGTAACCTCACCCAAATGTATCGACTAAGCCTAGAAGAGAACAACTTCAACAGCAGCCTACCTTCCGGTATTGAAAACATTCCAGGCTTGCAGATCTTGAATCTTTCTTACAACGTCTTAGCTGGTCCCATACCCAATACAATAGGCCTTTCCACCTCTTTAACTTTCCTGAACTTGGCTCATAACTCTTTTATGGGTGCCCTGCCACTCGAAATTGGGAAATTGAACAATCTCCAGGAACTTGATGTTTCAGACAACAAGTTGTCCGGACATATTCCTAGTACTCTGGGAAATTGCTTGAAATTGGAAAGCCTTTGTCTAGAGGGTAACATGTTTCAGGGTAGTATTCCTATCTCATTTAGCTCCTTGAGAGGAATTGAAATTCTGGATCTTTCGTGTAACAACTTGTCTGGCCAAATTGAGGAATATCTAGCAGCCCTCATTTTTTTGAAGAATCTGAACCTGTCCTTTAACAACTTGGCTGGTGAGGTGCCCTCGCAAGGTGTCTTTGGAAACTTGAGTGCAATTTTACTTGTTGGAAACAAAGGGCTATGTGGAGGCAGTGAAGAAATGCAGTTGCCTGCTTGCCCAAAGTCTGTGAAGAAGGGGAATCGCCTTGGCTTCAAAGTTATTGTTGCAATTGCTTGCATGATCCCATGTCTTTTACTTGTGCAACTTTTGGTTATTTTCCTTAGAAAAAGAAACCAGAAAAACAAATCTCTCACCCAACCATCCATTGGAGATGATTTCTTAAGGGTTTCATACGATCAGCTAAGTAAAGCTACAAATGGGTTCTCTTCAACAAACTTTATTGGTGCTGGAAGTTTTGGCACTGTGTACAAAGGAATTCTCCATGAAGGTGAAAAATCAATTGCAATCAAGGTGCTGAATCTAGACAAAGGAGGAGCTTCGAAGAGCTTCATCGCTGAATGTGAAGCCCTAAGGAAAACAAGGCATAGAAATCTTCTAAGGATCATAATCACGTGCTCAACTGTCGATCATGCAGGTCAAGATTTTAAAGCAATAGTTTTCGAATACATGCCCAATGGAAGCTTGGAGAATTGGTTGCATGCAGGAGAGGATGCACCATGGCAAGCAATGAACTTGGAACTTACCCAAATGTTGGACATAGCAATCGATATTATGTGTGCATTAGACTACCTTCATCCTAGTTGTGAAACACCAATTGTTCATTGTGATCTAAAGCCCAACAACGTCCTGCTAGACGAAGTCATGATTGCCCATTGGGAGATTTTGGGCTGGCTAGGTTCCTCACCACAGACATCAGTTATATTGGTGGAGAAGAGACCAATTCACTTGCAATCAAGGGTTCCATAGGTTACGTTGCTCTAGGTAAGAGGGTAGTCAATATACTTGTTCATTTCCCTTCTCAAAAATCATTTGTAATAGTCCATTTTTCTTCAAAATGAGTGAACTTTATAATATCCTTCCCTGTTGAAATTTGCAGAATATGGAGTTGGAGGGAAGATATCTACACAAGGAGATGTTTACAGCTATGGGATCCTTCTATTGGAAATGATGACAGGAAGGAGACCAACAGATGAAATATTTACGGACAGACAAAGCCTTCATGAATTCTGTAAATCAGCATTGCCTGAGTGAGTGATGGGGACTGCAGATTCGCAAATGCTATTTGAAGAACCTAAGGAAGCAAGAAACGATGTTGATCAAAATGAGAAAATCAGACAAGCCAAAGTGAGGGAATGCTTGATGTCCCTTATGAGGATTGGGGTTGCATGCTCTGCAAAATCACCTAGCGAAAGAATGAATGTCAAGGATGCCTTGGTAGGATTAATGACAATAAAGGAAGTATTTCTTGGAGTAGGTATCCATGGCAAGCGACATTCCTGTGAAGAAACATCTCGAGCTCGCTACTAAGGAAATACATAATAAGTGCCAAAATATATATATTTTGGCCCTCCAATCTATACTTACTAGTCTTTTATATTTGTTAATTGGTATTTATTTTGCATTTTTATGTTTACAGGTTGCTCGAGCTCGATTTTCATGATTTTTGGGTAAAGATGGAAGTTAACAAAAGTTTTGGATTGAAGTGCAAAATGCATTAGAATTTTGATGGTCAATTTAATATTAGACAAAATTCAAGGGACCACTATGTGATTAATCCATTCAATCCTATAAAACCAGGGGGCTGCTATTCGCAGCCCCGTATTTTCTCCCGTAGCCCGTTAAAAAATTTCAACTAATTACAACATGACCCCCTAATGTAGAATGACCTACTTACCCTTATACCTATACATGAATTGACTTATATGCCCTTATGATCAAAACCCCTAAATTATCCACTACCCCCTTCCCCCTCAAAATCATCATTCACGTTTTAAAAGAAAAAAACAGACACAGACCTCCTGTTCTTCATCTTCGGCTTTCTACTGTTCATCTTCTCTTTTCCTTTATCTCTAAATCATCATTCTCTTTTCTCCTCTCTTTCAAATTTTTCATTGGAGGAGGAGCAAGGACCAAATATTTTATCAATGGAAGGTTCAGTCCTTCCATTGATCCATTTTTTGACCCACTTGTAGGATTGGATTTTGAAATTGAATCAAATTCTATTAGCAACCATATGATGGCAGATGAGAAGAAAGATACTGTGATGGACATTATATCTTGGAAGCCACGTGAGGAGGTAAGTTTTCCGTTTACAATAGCCTCTGCTTTGTTATTGTGGCGTCTCGATTTACAAAATCCAGTTTTACGAGGGTTTTCGATGTTTCTGGTTTGAATAGAATAACCACTGTAATTTCAGTAGTTAACCACTATAAAATATTACCATACTCGACAGTTAGTTATCGAAATTGAGATACATTTTCAGCATCCAATTACCGAAATATATGTTTCTTATTTTTATTATATGCATTTCCGACATGTAGTTACCAAAATATAATCTTGTTTTCAACAACTATTTACCGAAATGTATGTATGATTTTCCTATATAGTATAAAGTTCGGCAGTTGGTTACCGAAGGTTGAACATATTTTCAACATGAATTTACCGAAATATAATCTTGTTTTCAACAGCAATTTACCGAAATGTATGCATGATTTTCCCTATATAGATAGTTTGACAGTTGTTTACCGAAGTTTGAACATATTTTAGATGTGTAGTTAACGAAATATAATTATTTTTTAACAGCTATTTACCGAAATGTATACATGATTTTCGTATATAGTGGTTCGGCAGTTGTTTACCGAAGTTTGAACATATTTTCGATGTGTAGTTACCGAAATATAATCTTGTTTTTAATAGCTACTTACCGAAATGTTATGTACGATTTTCATATACATAGTTCAGCAATTGGTTACCGGATTTGTACATATTTTCGACATGTGGTTATCGAAAGTGATACTTATGTTCAACAGTTATATACCGAATTCTATGTATTTTCGACATTCACTGACTGAATCCCGAGAGGTAGAAAACTTGTTTTAATGGACTTTTGATTTTTTGATACTTTCTTCAGGGTGATACTTCAACGCATGGCAGTCACATAGGTCTAGTGACCATAGCACTGGAGTTCACGACAGAGAATGTGAGTGCGCATGGCAGCCACATAGGTCTAGTGGCCCAAATGGGAGCAGGCCAAGGAATGGGAGACATTTTTTTCTGCCCAAATAAAAGCGTTTAAAGCCATAATATGAAGTGATGTAGCAACCGCCGAGTTCTTTGAAGTAGATTAGTTTTGTTTTATATGTATGGTTATCATGTTGATGCTTTACATTGCAATGTTGTTGACTAAGCACATCCATGGAGTTTGGTTTAGCTCTTTGTGCCATTTATTTTATTATGAGGTTGATGTGAAGAAATTGACTTAGCACAGGTTGATTTCGTCATCTGCATTCCGAAGTTAATGTAATGTTCCTGTAGTTCCTGTAGCTACAGATCGATATTTTTGTAATTTTCCAGCATTTACAACCCGAAATTGTTATAATATTTCAGCACTTGGATACTGAATCATTGGTACTATTTCATCATATGGCTGTTGAAATATGCTTCTTTTAGAACAAACAGTTAGGTGGGCTCTCTGAGGCTATCGTGTTCCATGGATTTATTGCCCTGCTCACTTAAACAAAATGCCCAAAACAGCAAAGTGTCATTGATTACAAGAATCTTTTTTCCCAAATATGAGTACCATAAATTACAGAAAATACAAGGCAACATTTGAGTGTCTAGGCCAACATTTAGAATGTTTCATTGATTACAAGACTCGTTTTCCCACACTTTGAGTACCACAACTTACAGAAAACAAGTATAAAATAACATTCAAAATGTCAAACGACATTGTTTGAGGATGGAGCAGGTTGGGGTAGCCGGCCTCCTTCACAGCAACAGGGCACGACCTCGGCCTCGAACTCCACACGGTGGATGCATAATAACCTGCATAAAGTAACAATAATACAAATTTAGAAGTCCGAAAAGGCAACAAAAAGTAAGAATGCCAATAAGACCATGCACTATCAGTAAGCTATGGCTTATGGCAGGAAAAAATGATGACTCCATAGTAGTACTCTATAGCTTTTCAACCGTTGTCGTCAAAACGTACTCAGACTTCCTCCAATTTATACAAGTGATGCAAATGGAGACAACCAATGTCCAAAGCAAACTCAATAACATTTTCAAACTCATTTGGCTCACTGCAACAAAGTGTTCATTGCTCTCTCTCCTATATGTCATACATAACATCGAGAAGACGAGTATAAATCCAACAGAAGTACAGCAAATACGGATCAACTAGGCAATCCTTGTATTGTTTGCTTCCCAGAACTTGTATAGAAAATTTGTTTGGTTGACAGTTCTTATTTATCAATTTGGTGGATCATGCCCGCATCCATTATAAACAAACATCAAACATACTTCAACGTGGCTCAAACATACTTTAAAGAGGGAACGATACCCTCTTATCCCTCTTATCGATGAGTCATAACAAGGAATGCTACACATCAACTAGCATCAAACATTCATGATAAAAAGATCCGAGGTATGTGATAAAAAGATCAATTGGTTAAACATGAGACAATACGAAGGAAGATGGCAGAATTTGTCTATGACAAAGACTTAAGCTATTGTACATCTTGTTCCAAAGAAGGTCATGTAATGTCAAACTTCGTTCGAAAAATCAACTATTGAAAGCTGCTTACCTCAGCAGCCTCAGACTCGTCGTGGAGGACACCCCAGGCCCGGGCCCGACCTCGGCCTCGAACTCCACGCGGTGGACGCATAATAACCTGCATATAATAACAATAATACAAATTTAGAAGTCCGAAAAGGCAACAAAAATTAAGAATGCCGATAAGACCTTGTGGAAATGGTAAATAACTGAACAAGCATAGTCTTAAAGCAACTACGCAACGTGACACACAAAATAACAAGAACGAAAAAAGGAAGACAATTAGGGTTGGGTCAGCTTGCTCCAGCTGCAAAACAAAAAACTCAACACCCTTGGAAAAAAATATTAATCCTCCCAAAACTATCCTCAAGATATTAAATTCCATTTCATAGCAAGGGATGAAAATGAAAAATTATTATAGTAAAACAAAAAAAATGGCCGGCTACTACTAATTTTGGTACTCAATTAATGAGAAGGTTGCATCATTTTGATCATGAAAATATTGAGATATAAATGTTAGCCTGCTAACACTTGGCAATATGAGCAACCAAAACGATACCAATTAGCATTTAAGAAGGTCAACAAATAAGATTTTTACCTTGAGTTGATCCTCGCCCAAGAGAAATGTTGAATCACATTGTCCTCTAATTACAAAGGCCACACCAAACACTGATTAATGCAACAAAAAATGTTTTCCCACAGGCCTTTTAACTAAACATAAGACGTCATCGAGTGACAAAAAAACTGCTACTTATCAGCTAGCAAGTTTCTTATGAGTTATGAACAAGCAAAATCATAGGCTGAACTTTCTTATGAACAAGCCATACCATCGGCTGAAGTCCATAACTTGCACCCATTCATATGATAGTATTCTTGACATTACCTTTGACAATTGCGTGAAAGCACAAACTTACGCTAGAGCCCCTTAGATTGGCCAGATTAGACATGAGATCAAATTAAGAATAGGCGAGGACCGCATTTTTGGCATCAAGATGCAACAACTAGTCGAGAGATTAATAATTCGTCAGGAATACAATACCAAAGGAATTTGATGTTAGTAATCCCCTTGCTAACCCACCATTAGTCCATTCGTCCTATTAAACTGCATATCCACACTATTAGTTCGACCAATGAAACATGGCTATAGTTAAGTAAGAAGCTTTCTCTCATAAAATTATACGTAGCTCTACAACTACAGGCTACCAGCCTACCAGTGCATTAACTTAGAAAGCTACATAAGTGCAATATGTAGGGAAGGATAAGAATCTGTTTTTAGTGTAGTGTCATCTATTGCGGATTCATCCTAATTTAAATCAGATTTTTTTGGAAACCCTTTTAATCTCCATGAACAATTCAAAAGTCAATTCACAATTGCAGGATACAAAAAAAAAATCCTAGCATCTCACATATAAGCTTAAAGATCTCAACATTCACCATTTTTGGCTACCAATTTCGGGATCTAATTATCAAAATTTCTAAACAAATACGAGATCTAATTACCAAAATCTCTACACAAATACGGGATCTAATTACCGAAATCTCTACACAAATACAAAATCTCTACACAAATACTAGTATGTAAATGGGTGGGCTGGGGTGGCGGTGGTGAAGAATAGAGAAAGAGAGAGAGAGAGAAGAACAGAGTGAGAGAGGAGAACAGAGAGAGAGAGAGAGAGAGAGAGAGAGAGAGAGAGAACGGCACCTGAGGCGGTGGTGCGGCGGCAGGAGTGGCGGGGCTGCGGTGGTGGCCATGGAGGTGGAGGTCGTGGGAGATAGAAATAGCGTGGTAGACGTAAATGGGTGGGCTGGCTTAGGGTTTCTATTTGGATGGATGGGTGGAGGAGTTAAAGTGTAATTTTTGAGAAGGGAAGGGTATAATGGGAAGATCAGGTCCATTTAATGGGTTATATGGAGAAAATTTTGTTTTTTAAAATATTGAAAATGGGCTATGTGAAGTAACGGGCTACGGGAGAAAATAGCGGGCTGCGAATAGTCGCCCCCTAAAAGCAACCTTATTTACCCTACTGCTGGTGGCAGCTATTGAGAGGATTTTTTCCCACGGACGATTCTTTTATGTCCCACGCACAGTAAAACGAAGAACAGTGGCGGAGATCAATAGGAACGAGGCTGCCGTTCTTTAATTAGGTTCGAATATTGTTTAGTTTTCTTTGTGCTCTCTTTCCTTTATGTTATTTAATATTTTGTTTAATTATTCGCACTTCGGTAACTCGGTTTAATTTATGTTCTTCATAAAAGTTTTTCGTTGGTTCTTGTTTAACTTATATTTTCTGTTTATTTTTCATCTCGCGCAATAGCAACATGTTTCAAGTTAGGGTTTCTTTTATTTTATGCGCAATGATTAGTAAATAGTCGTATAGGTAGGGTCGCAGGGTGATTAGCATACCGTGGTCAATCCGGGCACTGCTCTTATTTCCAAACAATAAAAAAACGATTTTAGATTGGAAAAATACTTCCCGTGAACGAACCTGGGCATTGTTGGAGCCTATGTGAACGGGAGAATGGGGGTCCAAAACTCATTTTCCGCTGCGCATGGGTAAACGATGACCATGAGGTTTTGCATCTTACGGGGTATTTTTTTCAATCTAAAATTGAACGTTTTTAAGAACACTATTTGAAGCAAGTTAATCCGGACTAGTTACGAGAGCTATGAATCTTACGACCGTACCTTCTTTTTTTAATTATTTGAAAAATACAATTAATTTCTAGGTTTTAGTTAATCTCAATCAATTGTCAAGGGGTGGCTACCTAAGAGCCAATTTAATTAGTAACAACCCGAGTTTTTAGTCAGCACACATCACTGTCTCTGTGGATTCGACACCGGACTTACCGGATATTGTGCTACGTCGATCTCCGCCCTACGCTTGGGGCAACCCATTAATTTAGGATTAGGAAATCGTCAAGCAATACACGGCAGGAATTGAGGCTGTAGAGGCTGATTGAAAGGTTTGAAGTTCAATTATTCACATAGAAAGGCGAAATCCCTTTATTTCAGCCTGTTTTCTTAGTATTGTAAATTCAACATACAATAAAAGTGGAAACACTCTCTAGTATATAGTTTCGAGTTTTCATGTAATTCATAATTTTGCCTATTTAAGCTTGTGTACATTTTGCCTATATTGGTTTGTTAAGAAATACTAGAATTTAGGAACTGATACTTGTGCATATATTTTTCTGTCGTGTACTTCTTGTATATTCATGCTTGCATATATGTAATGTTACCAATTAACAATTGACCACTCCGCCCGTTCCCTGGTTTGGATCCATCGAACCATGAAGAATAAATTAGTTACATGACAACTGAAACTTTTGTTGGTAAGGAGTATATATTTGAGTGAAGGAATAATTCTGATACTGACTGGGTTGCCAGGTCGGCTAAAAATTCCAAATTGGATTGTTTCTCGCTTATGCAATGCTTGCACGTTTAATTTGAGGAGGGAAAAAAAAAGGAAGAACAAAGTAAAACAATTGTGGTTGTGTTAGGAAATCGTTAAGCCAAGTAAATAGGTTTTCGGCAAAAACAAAAGGTCTGTTTTGTATCTGGTTAACCGTAGAAATCGAACTTGTATACGTACGTAAGCTCACTTCTTTTCACTTGGAAAATTCAAGACTCATACATAATATCAAGGCTATGAGACTGGCAAGAGAGCCAAGAAACAGAAGAAAAACTTCAAAATTCTACAAGTTCGAGGGCTCGAATAGCAGAAAGACAAGAACGGGTACTGATCATTGTAGGATGTTAACCTATAAAACCATTCAAAAATAAAGCACTACAAGCAACCAATACGCGAAACCATTACAAGCAACCAATAAATGATCTGAAGCTATAACGAACCAAGTCCACAATGAGTCTGGTAGATTTATACAACAAAAAGATTTAACCTCACATTTCGACTACGAGGTTCTAGTAGAAGCCTTACCATGCACAACCAACCGCGAAAGCTATGAATTCAGAAATGGAGTTTAACCATTGGCCGAAAAAGGACTACCTTCATAAGCCAAATGTCAAACACGTGGAAGACTGGGAGGCATATACCTTGTGTCGATTTCTAAAGCAGTAAGCCATATAAAATCTAAACCTGAAAAACTATTAGAATGTGCGCCAATAGAAATTGAATTTGATGCAACAACAACCCAACCCATTGTACCTTAGATTGTTCTTCACATTCTTGGCTGCAGATGTGAAGAGAGAAAGAGACGATGGGTGTGGCCGCATGGATGAGTTCACCAGCTCCAATCGCCCGAGTTGCGGACACACCTCTGCCGGCTGACTAATTGATCGGAGCTCGGATCGACGACAGTGAAGGTCGATTTGGATCGGCGACGATGTTATAACGGACAGCGAGTCTACGACCAGAAGGAGGGAAAAAAGTCCTTTGAAGTTGTAATCAAGTGTTTTTTCTCAATTTTTTTCGACATATATCTTCTCCGATTAAATACCAAGAAGTTTACGATTGACTTGATATCTTACATAATCATTGTAATCAACAAGTTCTACAATGTGGACCAATCTGATCATAAATATGATTCCAAATTAAGGTAAAAAATTTCAAACAATGGAGGAGGAGAGAAGCCTTCTTCTCTAGTTTCACAAGGGTTGTAATCAAGAGCGCCCAGCTAACTTTTCCTTATTTTTTTTTTAGAAATATATCTTCTCCGATTAATAATCATTTGGTACTCGATTGAATTCATACTTTACAAAAACATTTTAATCAACAATTTATACAATCAGGGCGAATAGGATCATGAAAGTAATTGTTGGATTTGTCCCATGTTGGTTAATTATCTCCTCCAAAACTAGTATATGAGCATGGGTGACCTCTTCACTTTATGTTAATTGGTTTGGAGTTGGATATTTTAACATGGTATTAGAGCAAGATTTTTGGAGGCTTTTTCCCTTTGTTTGTGCCTTAGTTGCACTTTGTTTCATTGTGATCAGTGTGTTATGTATCTTTTGTTTACCTCTCCACATGCGAGTCGTGGGTCGCACGTGCGGGAGAGTATTGAATTTGTCTCACATCGGTTAATTATCTCTCCTCCAAAACTAGTATATGAGCCTGGGAAGCCTCTCAACTGTTTGCCAATATATTTGGAATTGGTTGCTTTAAGAGTAATTTCAAATTTTGAAAATTGCCAAAAAAGGGGGAGAAGCCTTCTTAAAACTTTGCAGGTTGAAGATGAGAAGTCTTTCCACTACAGAACTCGCATTTCGTAACCTCGCGTTACTTGTTTCTCGGACTTGTTTTAAGGAAGATAAATTACACTAATTACCCTGGGGTTCAGTATAACTACATAAAACTCCTGAGGAGCATTGAGTAAATTCATTTTGACCCATTTTAACACAAGGGCCACAAATTACCATTTTTACCCTTTAAGCATCTCCTAATATGAAAACTATCGTTGAAGGGGATTTTGGAGTTTAATTACGTAAAATTTAGGTTGCGTTTCACTCAGGTTTTTGAAAAGAGGTTTACGACAAGAAAGGAAAAATAAAACAAACTGATAAATTACTTTAGTTTTTCCACTATCATGTCCTTGTACATATTTTCTTCTCTTCATTTAAAAAAAAGTCTTCTTATATTTCTCTTTACTTTTTTGTTGTACGTGATCAATGCACGATAGCTAGTGTACGTTCTATATGTAATGTTGTCTCTAATTTCAACGAATGAGTAGCAATGGGGGTTTTAGCAAAATTTACCCCTAGAGAAAAAGACATTTGGATCACTTTACCTTTTTATTTTTGTATTTGGCTATACAAATTGACAAAATCTTGTAAATTTTTCTTACTCGGTATTGCAATAAATTAAGAAACCAAAATCTTCGACTTCCAAATCATTGATGAACTCCCCGGCCTCAGCCCTTCACTTGTATCATGATTTAATCTTTACAGTTGCGATGAACTTCTTAAACAATTTTCTAATTGGTCTCGATGATAAGAAATCTTTTGACCAAAAAGTTAAGAAAATATTCAATAGAAATGAAAGAAGCAATAATTTCTAGGGGTTTGTGGCACATATCTTTCGGTAAATTTGCATATATTATGAAGTGATCACTAGATCCACCGCCTTATCCCATACGTGTGTAAAGTGAGAATTGAGACGTGCGGGTCCCCCTCAAAACTTAATATCTTTGGTTGGACCCTTCACTCTAGCGTGTCCAATACATATCATGCCGTGTCGTGTTGGTTTGTGAGATTTCCAATCTTATTTGGCATCCTCCTTGAACATTAAGTCTTGTATTCTCCATGTCAATGTTGGAAAATTGTATCAGCGTAGCATGGGCCGCATGGCATTTTCCAACCAGCATTTTCCATGAAATTAAATGAAGTAAGTCTTTGGACTGTTACTGCGGAAGAGGAGTCATTATCTCCAGGAAAGAAAATAAGGTGCTTGCATTTCAGTGTGGGCTAGAGCTACAGCGCCAGTTCGAGCTAGCTACTCGCGTAGCTAGACGGTCTGATCCTAATCACATATCTTCAAGGGACGCCAAATTCCTCATGAAACCAACACTTGCTAATACCGTGGTCAACGATATCTTACTCCCTCCGTCCCAAACTAAATGACAATTTCAATATTTTGGACGTCTTAGAAAATTATTCATAATGCTTTCTATAAGTTATATGAATCTTGTTCGATAGATCTGAATTAGACTCTCAGAAGATTTTTAGAAAACATCATAAATTGCCCAAATAGAGAAGAAAATTTCAAGAGGCAGAAAGGCCGATATTGTCGTCCATTTTGGGACGAAATGAGTACATATCAATGCAGTTTTGGATATATATACCTAATCATGGTGTATAATCTTATTAACACAGTATATATGCTACCTCTTGTTTTCTTCTTTTGCCACTTTCAGTCTTTCCACGCTCTCCACTGGCTTGTCATTGGGCGACTTGACTTAGTCTGTAAGTCTGTTTTTAACGCTCCAGTCCTTTACCCATCAAAAACGGCATACTTTAAGTCTCTAGTCCTTTACCCATCAGAAACGGTAAATAGAACAGTCTTCCAAATAGACCATTTTATTGGAGAATGAAAAAATGGTTGAGTTGAATTTACAAGATCGGGAACAATAATGTTCAAATGCAAGTAAAATGGTTTCTCAATCGCATAAAAAAAAAAAAGAAGAAGCTATACAGCTTCTTGACAATCATTTTTCTTCTTTCCTTATTTTTTTCCATTCAAAATTCCGATGAATGAACTGTCGCAGGACTCCAACCTAAAGAAAAGTCGTAAGTAACCCTTTTCAGATGCGCCAAACACTTAAATCACTTAGAGAAAGGTTAGAGAAGTCATCAAAGACCCAAATTTCTAAGAATAGAGTATGTTTTGAAACTTTGATGATGCGTCCGGGGCGCAATGAAGGGCACCTCGGGCGCACAAAGCTCCACAAATTTTTCAAACTTTTTGGGTTTGTCCCGGACACCCCCGAACTGCTTTTTTTGCAAGGTTAAAATCGTTACAAAGCTTGTTGAATCTAATTTTCAACCCAAGTAGTTGGAGTCTATGATTTTTTGTATATAAAAAGGTATGACTAATTTATCCTCAATGAGTCGAAAACTAAATCATTTCGGTAAAACGCTCGCATCTCCCTCATTTGAAATCAGATAAAGACCTATTATATATCGATAAAGAGAACTTCCAATTTACTAAAGATGGTGAAATCTAACCATCAAAATAATAATATTTAGTTCATGAAAATTGGGTAATAAGCAGACCGCTACATCTTAGGCGAATCCTAATGATTAAACAGTTTTGTATGCTTTAATTTGATGAAGTGCGGAAAGCCTTATGAAGTCTCCAGAACTCCTAAGAAATGAACTAATTCCTTAAAACTTGGAATGTGAGTACGGAATGGAACATAGAATGAGTGGAAGGGCGCGGAAACATGTTTTACCCATAATGGCTCCGACGATAGTTGAATTGGTCTACTTTTGACCAACTATTCGTAACCCAAAATCTATTATTTTTATGGTTCAATTCCTTCATCTTTTATTACTTTAATTCCCCCTATATCAATATAAAATAGGTTTTGATCTAGTTTAAAGTTAGTATGATTCAAAGATTTTTCCAAAATATTTTGTTATTTGCCCTGTTGAGGGTAAAATCATCATATCTTTTGATTTATAAATTAATTAAATAATTTTGAAGTCAAACTACTTTGGTTCGAAAGTAGGCTAGACGAGCTTTTTAACAGTTCAAACCACGTGCAAATCGAAGTTTGGGAGTTTACGTGGGAAGATCGAAAAGTTTGGTCGGTTTTGAAATTTTGATGATGCGGCCGGGGTGCATAGATTTTCTCTTGTGGCGCCACAAAGCTCCACAAATTCCTCAAATTTTCCGAGTTTGTCCTGAACACTCCCCGAACTCCGTTTTTTGCAAGATTAGAACCGTTAAAAAGTTTGTTGAGTCTACTTTTCAACCCAAGTAGTCAGAGCCTATAATTTTTTGTATATATAAAGGTATGACCAATTAACCCTCAGTGATTTGAAAATTAAATCATTATGGTAAAACGCTCGCACCTCCCTCATTTGAATTCGGAAAAATCATTTGAATTCGGAAAAAGACCTATTATATATCGGTAAAGAGAACTTTCAATTTACTAAAAGATGGTGGAATCCAACCATCAAAATAATAATGTTTAGTTCATAATTATTGGGTGGTAACTAAGGCTAGCCTAGCCCATGCTCAACAGTACTGATTAGACACAATTCCAATACAAAGAAACCACATTGTGGACCAATTAAATGATCTTTTGAGATACCCCAAACAGCGTACAAATTCTTAATTGAATATTAAATTTTGTATTTCGCATGCTTGGACAGGAAAAATAGACGTTTTCTTCAAGTCAATTTTGGACACTACATTATTGTACTACCCAGTATTCCATTCCATGGACTTCATTGCATGGACCTTCCCAATCTCACATCTTCTAGGCAAATGAAAGGTCTAAGCCTTTGGCTGTTACCTTGCTAGAGTCTCGCGTCACTGAACAGTCTGATCCTAATCACGCATGTGTAGTCATAGCGTCCACATTTCCCGTGACACCCCTATCGGCCAATAACAAGGTTTAATAATATATCAGTATCTTAGCGTCAATGCAGTTAGGACATCAACTACATAAAACTCCCTCGGAGTATTGGATTATTTCATTTTGACCCATTTTAACACTAAGGCCACAAAATTACCATTTTACCTTTTAAGCATCCCCTAATATGAAAACTATTGCAGATTTAAGTGCATTTTGGAGTTTAATTACGTAAAATTAAGGCTGCATTTCACTTAGGTATTTGCAAAGAGATTTACAACAAGAAAGAAAAATAAACCAAACTGACTAATAGCTTTGGCTGGACACTTTGCTTTGGCGTGTCCAATACATATCATGCCGTGTCGTAATGGTAAGAGAGATTGCCAATCTGCATGGTGCGACAAGTAATTACAAGGACTTCAATGCATGGCCTTTTCCAACCTGCATTGCAAGTCAAGTCTTTGGACTTTTACTGTGAAAGAGGAGTCTTTACCCGTGCTTGCTTGCCTATAGGAGGCTGGATTGGACCGAAATACCCCTACCTTTTAAACACTAGCTTGCTTTGGTTTGTGAGGTTTTGCGTAATTTCGCAAAGCAGAGGAGGAGACTATACTTGAATATCTTTGCATATCTTTGCATTATAAATTGTAGTATTGGCATGCCTTGAAGGAAGCAACCTCCTTCTTCTTCTTCTTCATTCAAATATCCCCATGTTTATATAGAAGAATGCTAAAGTTGATGATGCTGATCTCATCATCTCTGTTATTGCACATGATCAAGCTACTCAGCTTGGTTTTATTTTTCTCCATTGCCACAAAAGTAACCTGCAGATTGAGCAACGAGACGGATCGATCAGCATTGCTTTCATTCAAAGAACTTATACACGAGGATCCTCTTCGCTCATTAAGTTCCTGGAACAGTTCTCTCGATCTCTGTAAATGGGACGGAGTAACATGCAGTCACAAGCATCAGAGACTAGTGGTTCTGGACTTGAGGGGCAAAAGCTTGAGTGGGACTATATCACCTTTTCTGGGAAACCTCTCTTTCCTCAAATCCCTTTACCTCCAGGAAAATAGATTCCACGGAAAAATCCCCCTGGACCTCAGCAGCTTGTTCAGGCTGCAACATCTGAATTTCAGTAGCAATTCTCTCCAAGGGGAAATTCCAACCAATTTTTCAAACTCCCTCGGTGTCATTGATTTACGGAATAATGATCTAGTTGGAAAAATTCCATACTCGTTTGGCTCTCTCTCCAAGCTCACTTATCTTGACCTTTACTCCAACAACCTCATCGGAGGGATTCCACCTTCACTCGGTAACCTGTCTCTCCTCGAAATAGTAGACTTGGGAAGGAATAGTCTCACGGGATCCATTCCACATTCCATCGGACGGATTCCCAACCTTCAGGTATTTGGCGTTGCATCGACTAAATTGTCAGGTACTGTCCCTCCCCAACTGTATAATATCTCAACTCTTAGGCAGCTACTCATTGCAGATAACCAACTTACCGGCAGTTTACCCCAAGATATTGGCGTCACACTCCCCAACCTGACACATTTAGCTGTTGGGGAAAACCAATTCTGGGGACCTTTTCCAGTTTCTCTTTCTAATGCATCTAGAATGAGAATGCTTGATCTATCTCTTAGCAACCTTTCAGGACCAGTTCCCTTTGACCTAGGGAGAATGATGAAGGATCTATGGTGGCTAAATCTAGAAACAAACAATTTAGGCTCTGGGGATGCTAGCGACTTGAGGTTCATTGATTCGTTAACTAACTGCAGCAAGCTAGAAATCTTGGGTTTAGATGAAAATGGTTTTGGTGGTGTTTTACCCACTTCCATAGCCAATCTCTCGAGTCACCTCAATAGGTTAGCAGTAGGACGGAACCAGCTGGTTGGAACCATCCCCTTGGGAATTTCAAACCTCGTCAGCTTAACTATATTGGCTTTGGAAGATAACCTTTTTTCAGGTGTCATTCCCTTCGAAATAGGGAAGCTTAAAAATCTACGAAGACTAATTTTCAGTAGAAATAAATTGTCTGGTCCCATCCCAGAAAGCATTGGAAATCTCACTCAAATATTTGAGCTAGACCTGGATGACAACTTCTTGAATGGAACCATACCTTCAAGTATAGAAAACATCCTGGGCTTGCAAACCTTGATTCTCTATCATAATTTCTTAACTGGCCCCATACCCGAAACAATAGGCCTTTTCTCCACTTTAACCTTCTTGATTTTGACTCATAACGCTTTTATCGGTGTCCTGCCACTCGAAATTGGGAAATTGAACAATCTCGAGGAACTAGATGTTTCGGAGAACAAGTTGTCAGGACATATTCCTAGTACTCTGGGAAATTGCTTGAAATTGGAAGGCCTTTTTCTAGAGGGTAACACTTTTCAGGGTAGTATTCCTCCCTCCTTTAGCTCCTTGAAAGGAATTCAAAGTCTGGATCTTTCACGCAATAACTTGTCCGGCAAAATTCCAGAAGATCTAGCTGCCCTCGTTAATTTAAAGAATCTAAACTTGTCATTTAACAACTTGGCTGGTGAGGTGCCCTTGCAAGGTGTCTTTGGAAACTTGAGTATGATTTCACTTGTTGGAAATAAAGGGCTTTGTGGAGGCATTGCAGAAATGCGGTTACCTACTTGCCCAAAGTCCTTAAAGAAGGAGAATCGCCTTGGCTTCAAAATTATTGTTCCAATTGCTTGCATAATCCCATGTCTTTCACTGGTGCTACTTTTGGTTGTTTTTCTTAGGAAAAGAAAACAGAAAAACAAATCTCTCACGCAACCAGTTATGGGAGATGATTTCTTGAGGGTTTCATATGATCAGCTCCTTAACGCCACTGGTGGATTCTCTTCATTAAACTTAATTGGAGCTGGAAGTTTTGGCACCGTGTACAAAGGAATTCTCCATGAAGGGGATAAACCAATTGCAATCAAGGTGCTCAATCTTGAACAAAGAGGAGCTTCGAAGAGCTTCTTGGCTGAATGTGAAGCTTTGAGGAAAACAAGGCACAAAAATCTTCTTAAGATCATAACAGTTTGTTCAAGTACAAACCATGCAGGTGATGATTTTAAAGCACTAGTTTTTGAGTACATGCTCAATGGAAGTTTAGAGAAGTGGTTGCATCCAGGAGAAGATACACCGCAACAAGAATGGATCTTAAGCCTTTCCCAAAGGTTAAATATAGCGATCGATGTTGCATGTGCCTTAGAATACCTTCATAACCGTTGTGAAACTCCAATTGTTCACTGCGATCTAAAGCCAAGCAATGTTCTCATTGATGAAGACATGATTGCCCATGTGGGAGATTTTGGGCTGGCCAAGTTCCTCACCATCAACAGCGGTAACAGTGATGGAGGGCAAACAAATTCACTTGCAATCAAAGGTTCTATAGGCTATGTTGCGCCAGGTTAGCAGATCACTAATTTTTCTTCTTCTTTCTTTTTTCCCTATCAGACATTTCTAAATAGTAGCCTACATTTCTTCTGTTTGGTATGACTTTTATTTCCTTAACTATTTAAATGCAGAATATGGAATTGGAGGAAGGACATCTACAGAAGGTGATGTTTACAGCTATGGGATTTTGATATTGGAAATGCTGACAAGAAAAAGACCGACAGATGAATTGTTTACAATCAGACAAAGCCTTCATGAATTTTGCAAGGAGGCATTGCCGGAGAGAGTGATGGAGATTGTTGATTCGCGAATGCTATTAGTAGAACCTACTGAAGCTGAAAATGATGCTCAGAAAGAAAGAGTCAGACGAGACAAAATAAGAGAATGCTCAATTTCCCTTGTGAGGATTGGCATTGCATGTTCTGCAGAATCACCTAGCGAAAGGATGAACATCAAGGACGTGATCATCGGATTAATGAAAATAAAGGAAGTATTTCTTGGAGTAGGTATCCATGGTAGGAGACAAATGAGGATGCGACTCACCGGTGAAGGAACGTCTCGAGAATAGCTACTAAGAGTGCCACTAGAGGAATGGACTCAGCGGAGGATGCTTGGAAGGTTTGAAGCACAATCACTTTGTTAGAAAGGCCAAAACCGAAATATGTAGGCCGGTTTGTTAATCATGTAAGTTAAGAAGAATAAGAACCCAATAAATAATTACAAGTAAGGCATTAGGAATATGCCAGTAGCATCTTTATTGGTTTGGTAACAAATAGTAACATTTTCGAAACGCTCTCACTTGGGAAGGGATGTGTTTTTTCGATGGAAACGGTTTTGGTCTCTGCTTTTCAGATGCTAGTTATTTGGGCGTGAACTCATTTGTATACTTGTAGTTCAAATGCTAGTTATTTGGGCTTGCGCAGATTGAATATGTTTTCCTGAGACAGTTCAGTTTTTATATATCCCATTCGTTCCCCACCGATCAAGAATGTTTAGAACAAGTTACCCGCCGGACTTCGACTCGGCGGAGATATCATATATAGAGACGGCAACCCAAGAACCAGCAGATGGAAGTTCAGATGACAGGAAAAACCGAGGAGATGAAGGCCTTGTTTCCCACACTTTCTCTACCAAAAACTCCCTTACAAAATACTGGGAATAACTAACCTAACCAATCCCTAATTAAAAATAGCGTTTCGGACCTTCTCAATTCTCATGATCTTCCGTTGTGCACCGTTTTCCTGTTGTGCGTCGTTTCCTAATGACACCACTCCCGCGCCTCCCGACCAAAGCAGTGAAAATGTCTCTGGAAACCCCCTCCAGAATCACTTCTACTGACGACCCCCTTGCGACGATCGATCGAAATTCCACCCTGGGCTAACCAAAATTTTGCCGATAAAATGTTGTTCTAGATCATGACAAACAAGTGTGGAACCAGAAATTTATTCCACCCTGGGCTAACCAAAATTTATATATATGAACTAAAAAAAGGCCTACACGTACATAAATATATAAATTTTCAAAAATAAACAAAGGAAAAGTGCAAAAGAGTTTTTCCTCCCTTTTTATTTTGTTGTTCTATTAGAGCATGTATAACAGAGTAGCAAAAAGGGATATTAGCTATTATAGCTACCTTGGCCGCATAGACTTGCTCCAGGGGCGCACAAAGTTCCACAAATTTCTCAAACTTTGCGAGTTTGTCTCGGAAACTCCTGATATCCGTTTTTTGCAAGGTTAAAACCGCTAAAAAACTTGTTGAGTCTAATTACCAACCCAAGTAGTTGGAGTCTATAATTGTTTGTGTATATAAAGATATGACCAATTTACTCTCGGTGATTTGAAAACTAAATCATTTCAATTAAACGCTGGCATCTCCCTCATTTGAAATAGGATAAAGACCTATTCTATATCGATAAAGAGAACTTTCAATTTACTAGAAGATGGTGGAATCCAACCATCAAAATAATAATGTTTAGTTCATAACAATTGGATAGTAACTAACGCTAGCCTAGCCCATGCTCAACAGTACATAAGACACAATTTCAATACAAAGACCAAGTATAGCGAAAAAAACAAGCAACAAGAAACCACATTATGGACCAATTAAATGATATTTTGAGATACCTCAAACAGTGTACAAATTCTTAACTGACTATTAAATTTTGTATTTCGCATGCTTGGATCCTCTCTCTCTCTCTCTCTCTCTCTCTCTCTCTCTCTCGGATCTGAAGCTGGGGCCGGCGCGGGTGACAATCAAGCTCTCTCGAAGCTGAGGTCTCGCATCGCCTCCTCGAAGCTTCAACGCCGACGATCTGAGATGTAGATATACAGGGGAAAGAAGGCAGCTGGGGGTGTTCGGCCGGAATTCTCCTTGTTTTAAAGTGAACTACTAATTCTTCTCCGTTGGACACAGAGGTGCTAGGTGTGTCCCACATTTAGATTGAATTTGGGCTTATAAAAGTAAACCTGAAAAAGAACTCTTATTTGGTGATTACTGATTAGCAATAAGCATGAGTGGAAAACTGAAAAATCTGTAGTATTAGTAATTTTTCGTGATTTGGACAGAGCCCTTAAGAGAATCTAACCCAGGCTAAATAGGTCTGTATCTCCTAATTTTTGGACTTCAGACAAAATTTATATCCAAGTTGTTTATGTGTGGCACTAAACTAAAATACAACTCAATTTGTATAGTTTTTCTCCAACAGATATGGTTATTTGTCCATTTTCATACTCTTTGTTGTCTGAAACAAATAAAGTTAATTATCCTCTCTTTAATCCCAAATCGAAATAAAACCAACAAATATGGTTATTTATCCAAATCAATACTATGTATTATTTCAAAAATGACCAAAAGATAAGGTTATCTTTTACGAAGTAGGTGGTAATATGACCAACAAATATGGTTATTTGTCTAAATTTAAACTTTGTATTATTTTAAAAGACCAACAGATAAGGTTATGTGCATGTATAATCGTAATAAAATCAATAGATATGGTTACCTATCCAATAACACAAATATGTGTGACATAGAACAAATAGATAACATTATGTGTGCGACATAGAACAAGCAGTACTCTTATATGTGTTACTTTGTCATCCTAATAACACAAATAAAAATAAACAGATAACGTTATATGTACGACGCACAAAACATACAAGTAACTTTATATGTCTATTTTCTCTCTCCAAAATAGAAAAAGAAAAAAAAGAAAAAGATAACGTTATTTATGCAAGTCAAATCTTTGTATCTTTCAAAAAAGAACCAAAAAACTATATTAGTACAAAATAGTTGATGACATGAAAGTAAGATTTTTAATTTTCCTATATTAGTACAAAATAGTTGATGACGTGTGTTATCTATTTTGTATATCCCCAAAACAAAGTAAAAAAATAACGTTATCTCTTCAAATTAAATAATGGACGTTATAGGTGTTCATTACAACAATACTCATATGAAAAATGATATGGATACTAACTCCATGGGTATAATTGCTATAAAGCCAACGAAAAAGGCTCTCTCATTCCCAAAAGCTTATCCATGCAAATTTGTACTCCTTACAAATTCAATAAAATTAAAAGATATGGTTATCTGTCCGAATTTATACTCTGTATTATCCCAAATAGCAATAAGATATTCCTGTAATTAGAACAAATTTGTATTAACTACGGCTAGAGATAGTGTACAAGCTAGAAAACCATTCAGCTCTTTTGGAAAATGTGGAATGGAGGAGAAAATTAAAAAGAAGTAAAAGAGAAACTAAAGGGAAGTGTATTCTTCTTATTTGTTGAAAAAAAAGAAAGAAATATTGATTAATTGTGTGAGAGAGAAGATAGAAGGAAGGAAAGCTGAAGGAGGAGTTAATTTTCCTTGCCCTTTTGTCAAACTTTGAAGTCCAACAAGGAAGAGGAAACAGAGTCTTCCACCATGATACAACATGTTACTGTCATCTCACCATAGAAAAGTTCACAAAATAAAGCGATTGCCGTAGAATTAACACTCAACCCTCTTGAAGGGTTGGAGTTTTTTCAAGTCCTCCATTCACATTTTGGCTTTTTTTTTTTTTTCCCAGTCAAGCCACATCCACCGAGATAGACTGATAGAGCATTCCATCACAATCTACCAATCTTTTCCTAGTAAATTAGCAAGACTTGGGGAAAGACTAATGGGAAGACATGGGGATTGTTCAGGAATCAACAATTCTTTTGAGGAGTATAGTAGACTATAGTAATCAAAGAATTGAACTAATGCCTTAACAAACTAATTTAGTTAGAAAGTAGGCTAGATGACATTTTAACAGTTCAAACCACGTGAAAATTGGAGTTTGGGAGTGATCATGGCAAGACCGCAAAGTTTGGTCAGATTTGAAATTGCGATGATGCGCCCGGGGCGCAATGAACGGCTCGTGGGGCACATAGAATTGCTCCTAGGGCGCACAAAGCTCCATAGATTCCTCACACTTTATGAGCTTGTTCCGGACACTCCCAAACTCCGTTTTTTGCCAGGTTAGAACCGTTAAAAAGCTTGTTGAATCTACATTCCAACCCTAGTAGTTGGAGTCTATAATATTTTTTTGTATATATAAATATATGACCAATTTACCCTCAGTGAGTCAAAAACTAAATCATTTCGGTAAAACGCTCGCAACTCCCTCATTTGAAATCAGATAAAGACCTATAATATATCGATAAAGAGAACTTTCAATTTACTAAAAGATGGTGGAATCCAACCATCAAAATAATAATGTTTAGTTTATAATAACTGGGAAGTAACTAAGGCTAGCCTAGCCCAGCCCCTGCTTAACAGTACATAAGACACAGTTCCAATACAAAGACCAAGTATATCGAAAAAATCAAGCAACAAGAAACCACATTATGGACCAATTAAATGGTGTTTTGAGATACCCCAAACAGCGTACAAATTCTTAATTGACTATTAAATTTTGTATTTTGCATGCTTGGATAGGAAAAACAGAGGTTTTCTTCAAGTCAATTTTGGACACTGCATTATTGTACTACCCAGTATTCCATTCCACGGACTTCATTGCATGGACCTTCCCAATTTCACATCTTCCAGGAAAATGAAAGGTCTATAAGTCTTTGGCTGTTACCATGACGGAGGAATTAATTAAATATCTCCAGAAATGAAAATAAGGTGCTTACATTCCAATGTGAGCTAGAGTCAGGAGCTAGTTCCTTGCGTCGCTGAACGGTCTAATCCTAATCATGTATGTGTAGTTTTAGCGTCCACAGTTCCCGTGACACCACTATCGGCTAATAAAAGGTTTTAACAATACATCAGTATCTTTGTATATGCTTATCAATGTACAGTTTTTTTTTACCACATGTTTTCTTGAACTTGGGCCCCTTTTGGCCTTTCCACACTATCCACTGGCTCTTCATTGGAAGACAGGACTCAGTCTAACCGAGGGGCGGCTAGGCGTTGGCGACCAGCCAGTTTCGAGAGAAAATCATAATATTGTGATGGAATGTGTGTACTTTTTAGTTACGTATATATTCACTAAAGATGAAAAAAGCTTCAAATTTAAGGTTTTTCATGCATATGCTTCTCGTACTTTGTATATGACTACGTGACTCCCAACATGTCCCCATACATGTCTCATGTCTCAAGGTCACTCTTAAAATCTAATAACTCCAATTGGACGCCCATACCTATGATGCCGTGTGGTGCTGGTGCGTCATAGGTTCCGAAGCTATAAAGCCTCATTTTGACATCCTCATTGAATTAATATGAAATCATTTTTAATTTTGATAACTAAGTCCATTAAGAAATCAACCGAAAAAACAAAGGACCTGGGGTATAACCTTGAGAGTTCCCAAGACAAACACAAGACGAACCCCAGAAAAGATTAACCAAAAAACAACTCCCATACCTAACAAAGGCTAGCCTAGCCCATACCGAACGGTACATAGGACACAATTCGAAAAACAAAGATCAAAGATAGCAAAGAGAATGAGCACAATGAAACCACATGAATATGGTCCAAGTGCTCCATTTGGGATACCCCAAACAGCACTCATATTCTTAATTGACTATTAAATCTTGTATTTCGCGTGCTTGGACAGGGAAAACAGAGGTCTTCTTTCTATTTTGGAAAATTGCATCATCATGCTAATATTACATGGAGTTCATTGAATGGTTCCAAAAACTAACATTTCCAGGAAAATGAAGGTCAAGTCTTTGGCTGTTACTGTGGAAGAGGAGTCATCTCCAGAAAGGAACATAAGGTGCTTGCATTCCAGCTGTGTGAGCTAGGCCCTATATATTTCTAATTAAAATAAAAAATCTCAACTACATAATACTCCCTCGGAGTATTGAATTAATTCATTTTGACCCATTTTAACACTAAGGCATAAGGCCACAAAATTACCATTTTACCTTTTAAGCATCCCCTAATACGAAACTATTGCAGATTTAAGTGTATTTTGGAGTTTAATTACGTAAAATTAAGGCTGCATTTCACTTAGCTAGGTATTTGCAAAGAGATTTACAACAAGAAAAAAAAAAAAAAACCAAACTGATAAATTACTTTAGTTTTTTCACTATCATGTCCTTATATTTCTTCGATTAAAGAAAAAAAAATCTTCTTATATATGGAGTATTTCTCTTCACTTTTCAGTTTTTTTGAGGCGATTTCTTCTCAAATACATGATCAAGGCACAGTCCTAGTGTAAGAATTCTATATGTAATGTTGTCTCAAATTTTAATGAATTAGTAACAATGGGGGTTAGCAAAATTTACCCCTAGAGAAAAAGACATTTGGAATTTTGGTTCAGTACTTTACCTTTTTATTTCTCTTTTTGCTATAACATTGATATTCAAATCGATGAAATCTTGTAAATTTTCCTTACTTCCACATTTGGTATTGCAATAAAGTAATAAAACTATAGTTACAGTTGTGAAATGATGAGAAAAGAAATGAAACAAAAATCTTCTTCCTCCAAATCATTGATGAACTCCCCGGCCTTCGGTCCTTCACCTGTATCATGATTTAAATCTTTACGGTTGCAATGAACTTCTTAAACAATTTTCTAATTGGTCTCGATGATACAAAATCTTTGGTTGGACACTTCGCTATATATGGCGTGTCCAATACATACATGCCGTGTCATATTGATAAGTGAGATTCCCAATCTACATGGTGCGACTAGTAATTACGAGGACTTCATTGCATGGCATTTTCCAACCTGCATTGCAAGTCAAGTCTTTGGACTGTTACGGTGAAAGAGGAGTCTTTATCCACGCTTGCATGCCTAAAGGAGGCTGGATTGGACCGAAATACCCCTACCTTTTAAACACTCGCTTGCTTTGGTTTGTGGGGTTTTGCGGTAATTTCGCAAAGCAGAGGAGGAGACTATACTTGAATATCTTTGCATTATACATTGTAGTATTGGCATACCTTGAAGGAAGCAACCTTCTTCTTCTTCTCCTTAGTAATTCAAATATCCCCTTGTTTATATAGAATGCTAAAGTTGATGACACTCATCTCGTCATCTCAGTTAATTCACATGATCAAGCTACTCAGCTTGGTGTTATTTTTCACCACTCACACACAAGTTGCCTGCAGATTGAGCAATGAAACAGATCGACTAGCATTGCTTTCGTTCAAGGAACTTATAGCCGAGGATCCGCTTGGCTCGTTAAGTTCCTGGAACAATTCTTTCAATCTCTGCAAATGGGACGGAGTAAGGTGCAGTCGCAAGCATCAGAGAGTAGTGGTTCTGGACTTGAGGGGCAAAAGTCTCAAGGGAACCATGTCACCTTTCATTGGAAACCTCTCTTTCCTCAGATCCCTTTACCTCCACGAAAACAGATTCCAAGGAAAAATCCCCTTGGAGCTCAGCCGCTTGTTCAGGCTGCGACGTTTGAATTTCAGTAGCAATTCTCTCCAAGGGGAAATTCCAACCAATTTTTCAAACTCCCTTAGGGTCATTGAATTACCATTTAATGATCTAGTTGGAAAAATTCCAGCCTCGTTTGGTTCTCTCTCCAAGCTCACTCATCTTCGCCTTGTCTCCAACAACCTCATCGGAGGGATTCCACCTTCTTTCGGTAACCTCTCTCTCCTCCAAGGAACAGATTTGGGAGTGAATAGTCTCACAGGAACTATTCCACATTCCATCGGCCGCCTTAGCAACCTTCGGGTATTCGGCATTGGTGTTAATAAATTGTCAGGTACTGTCCCTCCCACACTTTATAATATCTCGACTCTTATGCAGCTAGTAGTTGCAGATAACCAACTTACAGGCAGTTTACCCCAAGATATTGGTCTTAGACTCCCCAACCTGATACTTTTTAGCATTGCGGATAACCAATTTTGGGGACCCATTCCAGCTTCTCTTTCTAACGCATCTAGAATGGAAAACCTTGAGCTATCAGATAACAATTTTTCGGGGGGAGTTCCTTTTGACCTGGGGAGAAAGATGAAGAATCTTTTCGTTCTAAATCTAGGTAAAAACAATTTAGGTTCTGGGGATGCTAGTGACTTGACCTTCATCGATTCATTAACAAACTGTAGCAAGCTACAAATATTTGGTTTCTATGAAAATGGTTTTGGTGGTGTTTTACCCACTTCCATAGCCAATCTCTCGAGTCACCTCAATTTTTTAGGAGCAGGAAGGAACCAGCTGGTTGGAACCATCCCCGTGGGAATTTCAAACTTCGTCAACTTAGATACTTTGGGTTTGGAAGAAAACCATTTTTCAGGGGTCATTCCCTTTGAAATAGGGAAGCTTAGAAACCTCGAACTAGTATCTTTCAGTACAAACAAATTGTCCGGTCCGATCCCAGAAAGCATTGGAAATCTCACTCGAATATTTGGGCTAGACCTTGGGGGGAACAACTTGAACGGAACCATTCCTTCAAGTATTGAAAACATCCTGGGCTTGCATACCTTGAATCTCTCACATAATTTCTTAACGGGTCCCATTCCCCAAACAGTAGGCCTTTTCTTCTCTCTCACTTTCATGTACTTGTCTTATAACTCTTTTAAGGGTGCCCTGCCACTCGAAATCGGGAAATTGAACAATCTCCAAGAACTAGATGTTGCGGAGAACAAGTTGTCTGGACATATTCCTAATACTCTGGGAAATTGCTTGAAAATGGAAGGCCTTTTTCTAGAGGGTAACATGTTTCAGGGTAGTATTCCTCTCACTTTTAGCACCTTGAAAGGAATAGAAAGTCTGGATCTTTCGAGCAATAACTTGTCCGGCCAAATTCCTGAAGATCTAGCTGCCCTCGTTCTTTTAAAGAATCTAAACTTGTCATTTAACAACTTGGTTGGTGAGGTGCCTTTGCAAGGTGTCTTTGGAAACTTGAGTACGATTTCACTTGTTGGAAATAAAGGGCTTTGTGGAGGCATTGCAGAAATGCAATTACCTGCTTGCCCAAAGTCCATAAAGAAGGGGAATCGCCTTGGCTTCAAAATTATTGTTCCAATTGCTTGCATAATCCCATGTCTTTCACTGGTGCTACTTTTGGTTGCTTTTCTTAGGAAAAGAAAACAGAAAAACAAATCTCTCACCCAACTAGTTATGGGAGATGATTTCTTGAGGGTTTCATATGATCAGCTCCTTAACGCCACTGGTGGATTCTCTTCATTAAACTTAATTGGAGCTGGAAGTTTTGGCACCGTGTACAAAGGAATTCTCCATGAAGGGGCTAAACCAATTGCAATCAAGGTGCTCAATCTTGAACGAAGAGGAGCTTCGAAGAGCTTCTTGGCTGAATGTGAAGCTTTGAGGAAAACAAGGCACAAAAATCTTCTTAAGATCATAACAGTTTGTTCAAGTACAAACCATGCAGGTGATGATTTTAAAGCACTAGTTTTTGAGTACATGCCCAATGGAAGTTTAGAGAAGTGGTTGCATTCAGGAGAGGATACACCGCAACAAGAATGGATCTTAAGCCTTTCCCAAAGGTTAAATATAGCAATCGACGTTGCATGTGCCTTAGAATACCTTCATCACCGTTGTGAAACTCCAATTGTTCACTGCGATCTAAAGCCAAGCAATGTTCTCATTGATGAAGACATGATTGCCCATGTGGGAGATTTTGGGCTGGCCAAGTTCCTCACCATCAACAGTGGTAACAGTGATGGCGGGCAAACAAATTCACTTGCAATCAAAGGTTCTATAGGCTATGTTGCGCCAGGTTAGCAGATCACTAATTTTTCTTCTTCTTTCTTTTTTCCCTATCAGACATTTCTAAATAGTAGCCTACATTTCTTCTGTTTGGTATGACTTTTATTTCCTTAACTATTTAAATGCAGAATATGGAATTGGAGGAAGGACATCTACAGAAGGTGATGTTTACAGTTATGGGATTTTGATATTGGAAATGCTGACAGGAAAAAGACCGACAGATGAATTGTTTACAATCAGACAAAGCCTTCATGAATTTTGCAAGGAGGCATTGCCAGAGAGAGTGATGGAGATTGTTGATTCGCGCATGCTATTAGTAGAACCTATTGAAGCTGAAAATGATGCTCAGAAAGAAAGAGTCAGACGAGACAAAATAAGAGAATGCTCAGTTTCCCTTGTGAGGATTGGCATTGCATGTTCTGCGGAATCACCTAGCGAAAGGATGAACATCAAGGACGTGATCATCGGATTAATGAAAATAAAGGAAGTATTTCTTGGAGTAGGTATCCATGGCAGGAGACAAATGAGGATGCGACTCACCGGCGAAGGAACGTCTCGAGAATAGCTACTAAGAGTGCCACTAGAGGTATGGACTCAGCGGAGGATGCTTGGAAGGTTTGAAGCACAATCACTTTGTTAGAAAGGCCAAAAGCCAAATATGCAGGCCGGTTTGTTAATCATGTAAGTAAAGAAGAATAAAAGAGAAGGTGAAAGTTCTTTCCCATGTATAGTTTTGAGTTTTCAAGTAGTCATAGTTGTGCATATTTAATTCCGTATACATGTAAGTACCCAATAAATAATTACAAGGCATTAGGAATGTGCCAGTAGCATCTTTATTGGTTTGGTAACAAATAGTAACATTTTCGAAACGCTCTCACTTGGGAACGGATGTGTTTTTTCGATGGAAACGGTTTTGGTCTCTGCTTTTCACATGCTAGTTATTTGGGCGTGAACTCATTTGTATACTTGTAGTTCAAATGCTAGTTATTTGGGCTTGCGCAGATTGAATATGTTTTCCTGAGACAGTTTAGTTTTTGTATATCCCATTCGTTCCCCACCGATCAAGAATATGTTTTGAACAAGTTACCCGCCGGACTTCGACTCGGCAGAGATATCATATATAGAGACGGCAACCCAAGAACCTGCAGATGGAAGTTCCGATGACAGGAAAAACCGAGGAGATGAAGGCCTTGTTTCCCATACTTTCTCTACCAAAAATTCCCTTACAAAATACTAGGAATAACTAACCTAACCAATCCCTAATTAAAAATAGCGTTTCGGACCTTCTCAATTCTCATGATCTTCCGTTGTGCGTCGTTTCCTAATGACACCACTCCCGCGCCTCCCGACCAAAGCAGTGAAAATGTCTCTGGAAGCCCCCTCCAGAATCACTTCTACTGACGACCCCCTTTCGACGATCGATCAAAATTCCTTTGTCCACCATTGCCCATCTTCCAGAAACTCTTCCTGGCGCAGCATTTCACATGGTAAGCAGTCTCTAAATGCCGATAAAATGTTATTCTAGATCATGATGAACAAGGGCGGAACCAGGAATTTATTCCGCCCTGGGCTAACCAAAATTTATATATATGAACTAAAAAAAGGCCTACACGTACATAAATATATAAATTTTCAAAAATAAACAAAGGAAAAGTGCCAAAGAGTTTTTCCTCCCTTTTTATTTTGTTGTTCTATTAGAGCATGTATAACAGAGTAGCAAACAGGAATATTAGCTATTATAGCTACCTGGGGTGCATAGACTTGCTCCTGGGGCGCACAAAGTTCCACAAATTTCTCAAACTTTGCGAGTTTGTCTCGGAAACTCCTGATATCCTTTTTTTGCAAGGTTAAAATCGCTAAAAAACTTGTTGAGTCTAATTACCAACCCAAGTAGTTGGAGTCTATAATTGTTTGTGTATACAATGATATGACCAATTTACTCTCGGTGATTTGAAAACTAAATCATTTCAGTAAAACGCTGGCATCTCCCTCATTTGAAACCGGATAAAAGACCTATTATATATCGATAAAGAGAACTTTCAATTTACTAGAAGATGGTGGAATCCAACCATCAAAATAATAATGTTTAGTTCGTAACAATTGGGTAGTAACTAACGCTAGCCTAGCCCATGCTCAACGGTACATAAGACACAATTCCAATACAAAGACCGTATAGCGAAAAAAACAAGCAACAAGAAACCACATTATGGACAAATTAAATGATATTTTGAGATACCCCAAACAGCGTACAAATTCTTAACTGACTATTAAATTTTGTATTTCGCATGCTTGGATCCTCTCTCTCTCTCTCTCTCTCTCTCTCGGATCTGAAGCTGGGGCGGCGCGGGTGACAATCAAGCTCTCTCGAAGCTGACCCAGCTTCACGGGTGACAATCAAGCTCTCTCGAAGCTGAGGTCTCGCATCGCCTCCTCAAAACTTCAACGCCGACGATCTGAGATGTAGATATACAGGGGAAAGAAGGCAGCTGGGGGTGTTCGGCCGGAATTCTCCTTGTTTTAAAGTGAACTACTAATTCTTCTCCGTTGGACACAGAGGTGCTAGGTGTGTCCCACATTTAGATTGAATTTGGGCTTATAAAAGTAAACCTGAAAAGGAACTCTTATTTGGTAATTACTGATTAGCAATAAGCATGAGTGGAAAACTGAAAAATCTGTAGTATTAGCAATTTTTCGTGATTTGGACAGAACCCTTAAGAGAATAGTTAACCCAGGCTAAATAGGTCGATATCTCCTAATTTTTGGACTTCAGACAAAATTTATATCCAAGTTGTTTATGTGTGGCACTAAACTAAAATACAACTCAATTTGTATAGTTTTTCTCCAACATATATGGTTATTTGTCCACTTTCATACTCTTTGTTGTCCGAAACAAATAAAGTTAATTATCCTTTCTTTAATCCCTGATCAAAATGAAATCAACAAAAATGGTTATTTATCCAAATCAATACTATGTATTATTTCAAAAATAACCAAAAGATAAGGTTATCTTTTACGAAGTAAGTGGTAATATAACCAACAAATACAGTTATTTGTCTAAATTTATACTTTGTATTATTTTAAAAGACCAACATATAACAAATACGGTTATTTGTCTAAATTTATATTTTGTATTATTTTAAAAGACCAACAAATAAAGTTATGTGCTATGTATAATCGTAATAAAATCAATAGATACGGTTATCTATCCAATAACACAAATTTGTGTGACATAGAACAAATAGATAACATTATGTGTGCGACATAGAACAAACAGTATCCTTATATGTGTTACTTTGTCATCCTAATAACATAAATAAAAATAAACAAATAACGTTATATGTGAGACACACAAAACATACAAATAACTTTATATGTCTATTTTTTCTCTCCAAAATAGAAAAAGAAGAAGAAAAGAAAACGTTATTTAAGCAAGTCAAATCTTTGTATCTTTCAAAAAAGAACCAAAAAACTATATTAGTACAAAATAGTTGATGACATGAAAGTAAGATTTTTAATTTTACTAGAATACAAAATAGTTGATGACATGTGTGTTATCTATTTTGTATATCCCAAAAACAAAGTAAAAAAATAACATTATCTCTTCAAATTAAATAATGGACGTTATAGGTGTTCATTACAGCCATATTCGTATGAAAAATGATAAAAGCCAACAAAAAAGGCTCTCTCATTCCCAAAAGCTTATCCATGCAAATTTGTACTCTTTACAAATTCAATAAAATTAAAAGATATGGTTATCTGTCCGAATTTATACTCTATATTATCCCAAATAGCAATAATATCAATATATCTAATTATCTATCCCACTTTATACTTTGTCAAAAAATCAACATATAAGGTTATCATTGCAAAATCTGCACTCTTTATAATAGAAATTAAAGTAACATATGTGGTTATTAGTCTAATTTAAACTATATTATCCCAATACGATCAACAAATAACGTTATCTGAGTGCTCTATATAATCGCCCATATTCCCAATAAAATTAATAAATATAGTTATCTGTCCAATCTATTCTCTTTAGAGCATCTCCAGCCTTCACCCATATTTTTCCTCAAATTTGAGTCAAATTTTGGATAAAAACTCATTTTGGATAGACACATCTCCAACCATCAAATCCAAATTTTACACATCTCCCTCTTTCTCTCTCTCTCTAACTAGCCGTTGGAGAAATGGGTCAAGGCAAAAGTTGTCTCAGATTTGGGCAAAAAAATGGGTAAAACCCAAAATGGAAAAGGGTTTGGGTCAAAGATTGAAGAGAGATTTTTGTGGTTTTTGCCCCATTTTTAAATTTGAGTCTTAAAATAGGTCAAGACTGGAGATGCTCTTATTACCCAAAAAATTCAACATATTATTAGTATAAAGAATTAAAATAACATTGCCGGTAAGAAAAAGAATTAAAATAACATTGGTTTAGTCACATAAATATGTATAAAAAAAAATAGTATAATTGCACTCGATATTGTAGCAGTAGTTGAACGATCTCTCTAAAAACAGTACTCCATCCGTTCCACTTTGTTCCGCTCTTATTCCTTTTTGGGATGTCCCAAAATGATACGCTTATTTCAAAACTTTCCATTTTTGGATGTCAATTTTACCATTTTACCCCTTATTTTCTTTTACATTTAAAAGGGTTAGAATACCAAGAAATAAAAACAGAGCACTACAAATCAAACTCATTGAATACAAAAGCAACTTCATTTCATTGTCCAAAACATACAATTACGTGGATCATAACCACCAGTATCAACCAAAAGCATTGGTAACAAGCTTACAAAAGGTTAATTACACCTAAACATGAAAAGAACAAAAAAAAAACACAGAAATATGGGATCTCATAGCAGAATGGACGAATATTGGTTTGATGACTAAACGGAAGTGCAGAAATTTTGTTGAGGTCCAGCTGCACTCTCTTATGACCAACTCGTTCTTGCAAATTGGGGTATACATCAATGGTCAGTCCCTTGGCAATACAAGAATTTGCTTTTTGCACAATTTTATGTGTTCTTGGATCGACGGAAAACATTGCAGCTACCTCCATAAGACACCCCCTTTTTAATTTCCCAGATGCACTCTTTGACAATAAAATCTCTAAAATCTGTTGTCGTTGTTGATCAGTTAAGAAGCAGAGTCACGTTGGTGGGGAGGAAAAAGAAGGGGAGTGTATCCATATATTGGAGTGAGATATGGGAGAGAGATTTAAGGAGGAAAAATAGGAACAAGAGAGAAATTCGAAAGTGAAGGACATTTAGGAGTCACATTGGTGGAGACTGGAGAGGAAAAAGGAGAGTGTAGTTATCCATATACGGAGTATTGGAGTGAGATATGGGAGAGATTTAAGGAGAAATTTTCTCCCACCCAAATTTGAATTTTAAACATGGTTTGAAAGGAAATGGAGCAAAGGGCGGGCATAAAATTGATTTGGCTCAATCTCTCCAGACATGACAAGAGAGTACTTTTGGATTTGGTGGGTTTAATTATTTTTTTAACAAAATTTTAGTACTCCAATACTACTATTTTTTGAAAGGGTAAAATGGGAAATTGATCAAAAGTCAATCTAATTGTAATGTTTCCTTAAATTTCGTGCAAGTCAAACTAGGCGTAACAAAGTGGAACGAAGGGAGTAGTATGTATCTCTAAAAAGCTGATACTTTTAATTTTTGGGCACTGCTATTCGCAGTCCTCTATTTTCTCCCATAACCCGTTAAAAATTTTCAATTATACTTGACATTTAGTTACTGAAATTAAAATATATTTTCAGCATCCAATTACCGAAATATAATATTTTTTTCAACACCTATTTACCGAAAATGTATGTTCAGTAGTTGTTTACCGAAAGTTAAACATATTTTCGACATGTAGTTACTGAAATATAATCTTGTTTTCAACAGCAATTTACTGAAATGTTATTTATGATTTTCAACAACCATTTACCAAAATGTAATAGCTATAGGAAAAAATAAAGGGCTGCGAATAACAGCGTACTAATTTTTCTTTCCTTTTGGATCATTATTGCACTGTTCACCCACCCACAAAATTCCAAAACCCGTCCATCTTTATCTCAAGTCTGAGGCAGAGTAGTAAATGTCAGAAATGAGTTTGGCTTTGAAGAAGTGCGACTCGCCGTGAAGAGCAGAAGATCCATGAGGTCGCACAAATCATGAAAATCAACCACTACCAATTGCCGACAAGCCTTGCCGGAGACCATTTAACTTCCGGGGACCACCAAAATGCCTTCAACACCCACCGATCTTTCTCAATTTGTACAAAACAACAACTTTTCAATTCCATAGCACCTTCTACTAACTATTTTGAAGTCTGGCGACCCGATCGAAACTGTTCTGAAACATCCACCGTGCTCGAATCGACCATCGCGTTGCCACTGGCGTCGATGGGGCTGAATGCCTGAATCGCAGAAGAGAGGGACAGAGAGAAAATAGTAAAGGTTAAAATAAAGAAGGGTAGTTTTGTCAGTTCGTGAACCTTAGACTCTATAAAAAACGCCTTAATGGATTTGACACTGTACAAAAATTTAGGCTGGACGACATTGCCTTCTCGGGCCCATTGTTTTGGACCTTAGCCCAATTCACTGTAGCATATCAGAGTTTGTATAACGCAATACAGACTCGCCCTCTCAAATTTAACATGTTTTTTTACACACTTTTTGCTACATCTGTATTCATCTCTCTCTTTTTTTGATCGGTTGTATTCATCTCTTAAAATTGAAATTTTGTGTCCCAAGGCCATGTCATTAGTCACGAATGCCAAGCTAAGCTAAGCCAATGGCACGGGTAAGACCCGCACCTTTTTGCGCACACTCTCTCCGCTCGTTTGGAACATGCTATCGCCACAGTTCCTGCACCAGATTGAAGAGAAGTGACCACTCTTGTTGTTCCTTTGGCATCCTTGTACAAGCAAGTATGATGTCGAATCGAGTTATTGTCTGGAAATATAATTGTCCTAGAGCTACTGCAATGTCCATGTGACCAGAAAACAAGGTACCACCAAATTCACCACCGTATGTCCTGCGTCTTGGTACTTAAACTCGTCAATCAACTCCATGGTCTTCAATGGTATCTGCTTATCAAGACAAAGGGATATAGAAAGTACGAAGTTCAACAGTAATCAATCAACCATTCAGCCACAGAATGGTATGAGCACCCAGCTGAACCAAGAGTAACTGTATGGAATAAATTTTCGCCACTGTTTATAATGACTTTTGCTTATAACTGACCCAGCTTTTACATTAAAGGCAAGGCTAATTACTCTCAAATGTTTTTCCTATCCTTTGGCTTTTGTATTGGAAGCGAATATCGTTAAAACAAAACATGTGATGTAAAAAGTAAGGAGAGAAAAATGGCATTTTCATTTCAAATTTGAAGTGCTAGAAGAGTTGTTTATAAATCCCGGAAGGAATGTGCAGTCTTGGCCAATGAGTCCTGAAACACGGTATGGAGCAATTATTCTGTCTGGTGCTAGCAATCACATTAACCTTTTCATCTAGTTGTTTAGCCAGTATCGGTCTAGTCTTGTTGAGATGGCGAATTCATAACACAACGGTCTCCTACAGTGTTCACAATTTCTTTATTAGTGCAGATGAAGATATTCCCGTAATTAGAACAAATTTGTATTAACTATGGCTAGAGATTGTGTACAAGCTAGAAAACCATTCAGCTCTTTTGGAAAATGTGGAATGGAGGAGAAAATTAAAAAGAAGTAAAAGAGAAACCGAAGGAAAGTGTATTCTTCTTATTTGATGAAAAAAAGAAGGAATATTTAAATATCCATCCTCTTTTTTCATGCTATGTAAGAATTCATCTCCCCTTTTTTCATGCTTATGTTTTTATTCTTGCAATATGTAAATTACCTTTATTACCCTTTATTCTATATATATATATATATATATATATATATATATATATATATATATTAAATATACATACATTTACACATTTATAGGGGGGATAAAAACTGTTTCCTAAATCTATGGGAAACAGATGGGTTGAATATGGAAGCTTCTATGGAATTATGTGAGATATAATAGGAGAAGAGGTGAGGATTTTCAAAATTTCAAATTTCCAACAAAGAAAATCCCACTGATTTCTCGTTCCATTTATATTCCACAAACCAGATGGCCAAAGCCTTGTTCATCATGAATCGTTCTGGTGATTCCACCGTGCAACACGTATCGAATATGTACATGAACATTTCAGCATTATCAATCATTGCAGAATACTGTTAATCATGTTACCTACATGGTAAGTTAACCATGTTACCTACAAGTTTTGGTGGCATATTAACCATGAAACGTTGGCCAATACATGCCCATATCTCATGCCCACAATCAAATTAATACATTTTGAATGCCAATCAAAATAGTTGTGAAACAACTACACAAAACCACATGCACATATTATATTATACCAATTGAAAAGTATCCATCCAAAAGTTAATGGACACTCTAGTTAGGTACATGCAAAATATGAAAATAACATCCAGACTTGCCTGATACATTGTCTCACGTATTTCTCCCTTAAATCTTGCCCGTGTCTTCGAGGACCCTTCCCACACCATGATTTTCTTGGTCTTTCATACATTTTAAACTATTCTTCGCTATCTTTGAAGGTGGCATATCCTTAACTATTGCATCATCTAGAACCATTTCTCTTTGTTTCAACCTAGCTCCCCCTTCTACATTACGAGGCGTAACTCCTGAAATAAAGTAACACAAACCATTAGGGTTTCATCAAGGTTTCATGACCACATAAGACTGTATAATTCAGGAAACATGGATAATTTACAATCAAAACTGGTATTAGCCAAACTTATGTCAATCGCCATGGATTATTTTGCAACAAAATGGGTTTTTGCCATTTTTTCATGGTCAGTTGTCAATATTACGCAAGAATTGTGACGATCCGAATTTTTATACTGCCTCAAAAATAATACATGTCCAGTAATTACAAGTCCTCAAGAATAAATATACATGGTGGGCCAAAAAAACCTCCAAAATGTTACAGATTTTCTAAACAATCTCTAAAACTAATTACTCAAAATACTCCAACTCGGGTCCCCACTAACTTGCTTTGCACCTGAAAAATATAAAACGCCCGGGTAGTATATGCAATACGAGGACAATAACATGTCTAGCAATAAGAATATGCTCAATAAACGAGGATAACAAATCAAGTTGGATCATTCTGAACGCTTTTCATTTGTAGCCTCATACCCGGCACATTTCGATAACATGCCAAGTACCACCCAGGTCAAAACTCTGTATTGGGGCACATGGGCCCCATAAACATACTGGACTCCCCGTGGGGCAATCCATCGTACATCTTTCATAACTCTATGACCCGGTGGGCTTAAACATGTACCAATCTGTTCCATGGCTTTCAGCCAAATATTTTCTGTGTCACGATACAAGAAGTGACAATAACTGAATCAATAAGCTTAGACATCAAATGAGTACAAATATGAGAGAATCAAAGAACACTCTTTGCAAAGAGATTTAGCTTGGAATGTATTGCACACTACCCGGTACCTTAAAATTATGATCGGGCCGTTAAACATGTGACACAAATATCTCAGCCAAAACTCATTGCCATGCACCCACAGCCGGAAACCTCACTTGCTAAAAGCCTACATGATCAGTACGTTGATTTCCCACTTGTTAATAGCTTGCTGATCAAAGTCTAATGGCCTCAAGAAAATCCCTGGTTGTACGTATATATATGGACAAAGATCAAGACCCAAAGTGATGAGTCATCCTCTCTCACTTCACCTAGAAACTCCACATGGCAATACAGAGCTCTACACGTCATAAGGCTAAGACACCCATGCACACTACTACATGCACTGCAAGTTACAAGACCGAATGCCTTTCTTTTACTTTATTTTATTTTTTATTTTTGTCTAAAGTAAAATTAATATTTAGGAAAATACGGGATGTTACAATCTTCCCACCTTAGGAAATTTCGTCCTTGAAATTTAGCCTTTCAATGACCTCAAAATGCCCATCATCCTAATAACCTCAAAAATCATTATCCTTATGGCCTTAGAAGTTTCAACTACGCTTCCGCTGCGAACTCTGATCAAATCAATTAAATTCTCCTATAACCTCAAGAAAATTAGGGAACCTTATAACCTCAAAAGTCCCAACCACCCTTCCGCCGCGAATTCTGATCATTTTTGTTTCTATAACCTCAAAAATCACATTGCCCACTAAGTCCCATGTAAGACCTATTCCCTAAGCTCTGATACCAACTGTGACGATCCGAATTTTTACACTGCCTCAAAAATAATACATCTCCAATAATTACAAGTCCTCGAGATAAATATACATGGTGGGCCTATAAACCTCCAAAATATACATATTTCTAAACAATCTCTAAAACTAATTACTTCAATTACTCCAACTCGGGTCCCCACTAACTTTCTCTGCACCTGAAAAATATAAAACGCCCGGATAGTATATGCAATACGAGGACAATAAACATGGCTATCAATAAGATTATGCTCAATAAACGAGGATAGCAAATCAATTAGGATCATTCTGAACGTTTTTCATTTGTAGCCTTATACCCGGCTCATTTCGATAACATGCCAAGCACCACCCAGGTCAAACTCTGTATAGCCACTTGGGGCCCATAAACATTCTAGATTCCCCGTAGGACAGTCAATCATACATCTTTCATACTTCTGTGACCTGATGGGCTTATACATGTACCAATCTGTTCCATGGCTTTCAGCCAAACATTTTCTATGTCACGATACAAGAAGTGACAATAACTGAATCAATAAACTTAGAGATCAAATGAGTACAAATATGAGAGAATCAAAGAATACTCTTTGCAAAGAGATTTAGCTAGGAATGTATTGCACACTACCCGGTACCTCAAATTACGATCGTGGCTATTGAATACACAATCTTGGGATTGCGAACTATATACTGAAATTCCATTGTCACCATACTCCATCTTACCACCAGATCCTTATGGAGCCCAAATGATCTGAACTTTTTAATTTCCAACTCTAAGAGTCCACTATTCTCTTCCACCTCTCACACCCATTAGATGAATATATTTACTAACATCTTTCTCGATTTTCTCGGTACAACACAGCAAAATAGAACAAGAAGACTCTTGCCTCTTGGGTTATATTGGCTTCCTAAAGCATGATGTGTCAATAGTGGGTATTAGGTGTCAAAATGAAGGCCAAGGCAATTACTTAGTCACCTCCTCTCCAGCCACACGTCCAAGACATGGTAATGTGGGACCAACTCTTTTCTTTTTTTTTTCCATTTTGTTCCAAACGACAAAAAGGGCTATAAATACTAAAATCAACGGATGTTACAATCTTCCCACCTTAGGAAATTTCGTCCTCGAAATTTGATGTTATAATGACCTCAAAATTGTCCGATCCAAGGTATGCTATTTCTAAGACCTCCAAAAATCAATATCCTAATAACCTCAAAATGTCCTGACTACGCTTTCGCTGCGAACTCTGATCAAAACAATTTTTTCTATAACCTCAAATGTCATATACCCAACAAGTCCCATGTAAGACCTATTCCCTAAGCTTTGATACCAACTGTGACGATCCGAATTTTTACACTGCCTCAAAAATAATACATGTCCAGTAATTACAAGTCCTCAAGAATAAATATACATGGTGGGCCAAAAAAACCTCCAAAATGTTACAGATTTTCTAAACAATCTCTAAAACTAATTACTCAAAATACTCCAACTCGGGTCCCCACTAACTTGCTTTGCACCTGAAAAATATAAAACGCCCGGGTAGTATATGCAATACGAGGACAATAACATGTCTAGCAATAAGAATATGCTCAATAAACGAGGATAACAAATCAAGTTGGATCATTCTGAACGCTTTTCATTTGTAGCCTCATACCCGGCACATTTCGATAACATGCCAAGTACCACCCAGGTCAAAACTCTGTATTGGGGCACATGGGCCCCATAAACATACTGGACTCCCCGTGGGGCAATCCATCGTACATCTTTCATAACTCTATGACCCGGTGGGCTTAAACATGTACCAATCTGTTCCATGGCTTTCAGCCAAATATTTTCTGTGTCACGATACAAGAAGTGACAATAACTGAATCAATAAGCTTAGACATCAAATGAGTACAAATATGAGAGAATCAAAGAACACTCTTTGCAAAGAGATTTAGCTTGGAATGTATTGCACACTACCCGGTACCTTAAAATTATGATCGGGCCGTTAAACATGTGACACAAATATCTCAGCCAAAACTCATTGCCATGCACCCACAGCCGGAAACCTCACTTGCTAAAAGCCTACATGATCAGTACGTTGATTTCCCACTTGTTAATAGCTTGCTGATCAAAGTCTAATGGCCTCAAGAAAATCCCTGGTTGTACGTATATATATGGACAAAGATCAAGACCCAAAGTGATGAGTCATCCTCTCTCACTTCACCTAGAAACTCCACATGGCAATACAGAGCTCTACACGTCATAAGGCTAAGACACCCATGCACACTACTACATGCACTGCAAGTTACAAGACCGAATGCCTTTCTTTTACTTTATTTTATTTTTTATTTTTGTCTAAAGTAAAATTAATATTTAGGAAAATACGGGATGTTACAAGAATTGATTAAGTTGGCCATCCAGGCATGGTTAACTGTCCATGTTTAAAGTGTCCACGATAAAATGACCATGTTATATGAAATACTTATCATTCAATATCGGATAATTTTCAATTAAACTGGTTATGCCCAATTTAAAAAGAAAAATATACTAGCATCTAGCATCGCTTGGCAATGATTTCTGGTTTTCAAATTCATATCATGGAACACGGAATATATAGAATCAAAACTCATTGTTGGGTATAACATGATAAGTTGACCACAACTTCACATGTTTTCTCCCTTTATCATCATTTTGGCCAACCACACAACAAAAACTGATACTTTCCTTTGATCTTCAATCAAAGAACATGGCTAAATTGTAGAGACCCGAAAATTTCATTAATTATTAAAATGTTTGTTAAAGGGCAAATTTGGAAAGTATGGTTTATTGGGTGGATATTTGATTTGAGGACCAAAGTGAAAGAAGTGAGATTTGAGGGTGTGTTGATGTAATATAAAGATATAGGGGTATAAATATGTGGGTGTGTGTGTAGAGAATGATTTTCACTCCCTCATTTCTCTCCCTCCCTCACGCGTCTCTCTCTCTCTCTCTCTCTCTCTCTCTCTCTTGCTATCTCACAAAACTCCACCCCCTCTCTCTCTCTCTTGCTATCTCACAAAACTCCACCCCCTCACTCAAGAAATCCAACAACCGACCTCCCTCCGGCTTTGCAATCTCGTTCCTAAGCTCGAAAATCCTTGGGTTTCACCGGGTAAGGCTCGAATCGAAGTTTTGAAGTTCGAAGAAGCTAGGGCTTGCTCGAATCTTATAGATCTTGTTTATCGTCGCGAGGTAGGGATTTCTTTACCTCTTTTATGTGTTTATATGTTGATTTGATGCAAGAATCGATCATTGATTATCTTCCTTGGTTCGTTCGAAAGCTGTCAGAAATCTGCAGAAAATCGCCCAAATCGCGTAGGGATCGATCCCTAAACTTGGGGGATCGATCCCCCCTTTCGTTTCTCGTCCAGCAAGCCCAGGGATCGATCCCTGGTGATGGGGGGATCGATCCCTCCCCTCTCTGGAAATTCTGCTCACTTTTTGGATTTCAGCCCAACTTCAAACGGCCATAACTTTCTCGTACAATGTCAGATTCATGTAAACTTTATATCGATTCGAAGGTCTTGAAATCAGCTTTCCATTGCCACCAAAATCACCTAAAGACTCAAAGTACACAAAAAGTTATGACTGTTAGAATGGGGGTGTGTCGGTCTCCAAACATCCATTGGCTATCCCTAGGATCCTCGTTCCATCGTTTTGACCTTCTATGATTAGTAGATGTTATTTTTGACTTGTTAGCCTTCCGTTAGTAAGGAATGAATGATTGCTTACTTGGTTAAAGTGTCAGTAAGATGCGACTTGCGAATGAATGATTGTTTGTGAACGTTTGTGGTATATTGTGATATTGTTGGCATGTCGTGACATACTTTATGAATGGATATGGATTTCGAAAAGCTTTAACTTGTGTGTTGAGTGAGGAAATAGTTGTTTGGGTCGGTGGTCGATTTAGGAAGTCTCGTAACGCATGGGGTGGTAATACGAAGACTTAGATGGTCTCGTAACGCATGGGGTGGTAATACGGAGATCCTAGATGTTGGTGCACACCGTAACGCTAGGGGTGGTAATACGGTGACTCTTGTAGTGCAATACGGTAACGCAAGGGGTGAAAATACCGATGGTGGAGTTTAGTGATAAAGGGTCGTGTCAAACCGTAGAGTTGCTCGAGTCTTGTGAACAATGTGGTTGATTGGTGATAGTGGCAAGTCTTAAATTGATTGTTATGAATGATTGGCATCCCTTTGAAATGATTCCTATTTATCGATCAAGTTATACCTTCATGTTCTCATCTCTTTGCACTCGTCTTCATGTTTGCACATAGATTTGGTAAAGATTTTCCTACTGGGCTTGTAGCTCAACCCAATCTTTCTTTTCAGGTTCAAACGTCGGGCAATAGGTTGCATGTATCGTGTGCTTGATCGTGAAAGACTTTTGGGAGCTAACTTTGCTTTAGTTACTTAATCATCTTCTGTAATTGACTTTCTTGTGGTAAAGATGAGTTTGTAACTATTCATTATAGAAATTCCTTTTGACTGAACAGTTTGTAACTTAACGGTTTGATCGTACAAGCACTTAAGATCTATTTGGGGCCAGAGTGCCTGGATTGTAAAATTTCTAAACTTGGGAACTTGTTTGTAAACTAAACAGGCGGGGCAAACTCTTTTGGTTAACATATATGATATGCGAGTCTCTTTTATTGAAATGTATTATTTATTTGAGTTAAAAATCTAGGGCGTGACATAAATTACCATCACAAGCGGAAAAAACATGAACAACATTACATGATTAAATTACCATGACGAATACAACGTTTCATGACCATTCATAATCTACCTTCAAATGGATTATAATAACATCACATACTCAAACAATATAGCATTGAAATCATAGAATGTAACCCGCACAGTTGAAGTTTTGATTTTTTTATAAAAACATGACATATCTACTGTCACGCCCCAAATCTGGGAGCATGACCGGCCGTGAACCATGTAACAATCATGGAACATGAAGCCTCAATAAAATATTTTACCAACTTGAAACAAATAAAGAAAAGCTGGATTTTTTATTACAACAAAATGCGCGACACTAAACCAATATTTTTCTTAAGCAAACGACACAACCTCTCATATTCACCAACTCCAAATTCTACAATAAACTGCCAATAAATAAAAGTGCGGAAGCTAATAAAAACGCGGAAGCTTTTTGACAATAGAAAAGAAATAAAAATGCAGACGTCTTAGAGGTCCAAACAGAAGGTCTTGACAATGCCGCAGAGTTCGCTACAATGCCCCATGCACTAACCTGAAAAAAAAAATTGTGGAATAAATCTGTCAGCTGACGAGCTCAGTGAGTAGTTAAGCATGCTAAGGGTGATAATACAAAGTGGCATACTTTTGAATGAACGATAATGAGGGTTCCAAAGAAATGGTGTCAAATTAAGGAGGGTCGAAGGTTCAACGAATAATACCAACAAACTAACGAAGTCAATGGCTCAACAAATAGTATCCATAAGACGAATACAGATTAATGAATAATATGAACAATAATCAAATCACCGCAATAATTATACCAAACCATGAGTCAAATAATATCCAAACGATAAACGGGAGTCTAAACCAAAGTGGGAACCATAATCACCAATTACCAAGTACCAAATATTTTCTCAGGGCTTCGCCCGTTGGATCCAACATCGTACTTAGAGTCACCACAGGATGGCGCCTGGGACCTTTTCCCTAAGCCGATCCGGAATAGGGTCACAGGGTATTCCACAAGTCTTTTCCCTATCCGTTGAGCACTAGAGTCATAGGGTATTTCACAAGTCTTTTCCCTAGCGGCCAAAGTCACCACGATATTTCACGGGTCTTTCCCTTGGACTTTAATAAATATAAACAGTCTATGGTCCCAAATACAAATAGAACAACGGCGAGCCGGAGGCACCTGCACCAGGATTATTCTCCGTACCGTTGCAGAGTCATAATAATATTATGGAGCAACAAGAAAAATATGGGCAATCCAACAATCCTATTAATTTTTATCAATGAACCTTGTATGCCAAAGGGTACGTCAATTGCCAATAATTATGAGAGCAACGAATAGGAATAATTATCATGAATCACAACCAATAACGAACTGTAAAGAATCGATAGGCTCAAGAGGATTCCAAAAGAAGGGATCACATGTTTAACCACTCACCTCGATCGAACGGTAGATCGCCAAAATGCAATGCCCGAGTGCTCTACTAGGCTGAATAAAAAGAATTGCATGTACCGAAATCAATTTAAGGCATGAAAGCTACTAATATAGACTCTCCTAATCTAGATTCTATGAACAGCCTAATGCGTTAATCCCAACCCAAGAATTGATTACACGACACAACTCACCAATACCCATGGCTATACACAGCCACCACACACGCACACAACTCTATCTCTCTCTCTCTCTCCTTCCTACAAATAGGAACCCAACCAATCCTACATATGCAAGAATTCCATTGACTGTATTGATCAATAAATGAAAAGAACAAAAAGGTTGAAGAAACTACCTCACGAAACCAACAAAAGGAGTTGTATGCAACCGTGCCCAACGTCTCCCACCGCCGCTACTCTCTCTCTCGCTCTCCTCACTCTCTCACAGTTCCTCTTTAATAAAAATAATACTCCTTAGCCCTAATTCCTCAATATTTGTAAAAGCATAAGGGGCTCTCTCCTCAATAATCAAATACGTACACTCTCACTAACTAGCCTGGCCTGAGTTTAAAAGTTAAATCCAACCCAAGTAAAACTAACCGGCCCAAAAATATAACATGCACACATACACACACACAAAAAAAAATATAAGTTATTCGAGATTAGAAGAATTTTTGAAATAAATGCAGTTTATAATAATCAATATCTTTTTTTTATTAGAAAGAAGTTTGAAAAAGAAAAATGAAAGAATTAATTATTTGCGTCAAAAATATTATTATTTTTTTTTACTGAAAAAGTGGGATGTCACATCTACTACATTACAAAATCATGAATTCATGAATACAGGCATCAAATTTGAATAGAACACACAGTAAGACATATTTTCCAGAACATGGTTATATTATTAGCAAGAAAAGCAACCAATGTAATTAAAAGACTAAATCGAATTTATGAATTGAAGAAGATCGCCATGAATCTCAGTGAATCATGACATGCAACTTATTAAACAACTGATTCATGACTTATTGCGACACACAGTAACAAAGTTAGCACAATGGCCACAAACAGATCAGTTTTATAAGTGTAACCTAGCTCCAACCTTCAAATTCAAACGAAAAAAACGAAAAAAAATCGAGGGTTTGACAAATAAACTTATGAATTCTGGCCATTTCGGTTTCATCCCCTTATACTCCGCCGATGGCTTCAACCACAAAGGACTTGATCGATATATGGCGTCGCGTTTTTTTTCCGCAAAAAAAACTCATTCGGAAAGGACGGGGGAATGCATACATAGTTGTTCGCCGCCAAAAATCGCAACAATGGATGACAGGATTGAAGGTTGGGTTCTCTGACTGGTGTGGGTTTCGAACGACTAGGGTTTTATGAAAATTTGAGCTCCAAATTCGAATGGAGGGGTTCGTTATAGATCGATAGGATCGATTAATATCTTCCTCGCCAATCTCGGGATATGATTGCGAGATTTCCGCAGGACAGCCAAATGGTTGAATCGAGATTTTCGGGAGGACGGAATGGATTAGGAAATCGTCCCAAATTTCAACGCTATATATATAATAGAATATATATATGTAGCAAGAATACAAGGGCATCACGGGTATAAAAGATAGTAGGAGGACGGAAACATAAGTACTTTAAAAGGGCAGGACGAAAACATAAGTGTGCAGGGGTTTTAGGACGATTTATTAAGCCTCCCAAAAAAGAAAGAAATATTGATTAATTGTGTGAGAGAGAAGATAGAAGGAAGGAAAGCCGAAGAAGGAGTTAATTTTCCTTGCCCTTTTGTCAAACTTTGAAGTCCAACAAGGAAGAGGAAACAGAGTCTTCCACCATGATACAACATGTTACTGTCATCTCACCATAGAAAAGTCCACAAAACAAAACGATTGCCGTAGATTTAACACTCAACCCTCTTGAAGGGTTGGAGTTTTTCCAAGTCCTCCATTAACATTTTGCCTTCTTTTATTTTTTTTCCAGTCAAGCCACATCCACCGAGATAGAGCATTCCATCGCAATCTACCAATCTTTTCCTAGTAAATTGGGAAGACTTGGGGAAAGACTAATGGGAAGACATGGGGATTGTTCAGGTATCAGCAGTTCTTTTGAGAGGAGTATAATAGACTATAGTAATCAAAGAATTGAACTAATGCCTTAAAAACTAGGAATGTGAGTACCGAAAGGAACGAAGAATGAGTTGAAGGGTGCGGAAACATGTTTTAGCCTTAATGTCTCCAACGATATTTGAATTGGCCGGTCTAATTTCGACCAACTATTCGTAACCGCAAATCTATTATTTTTATGGTTCGATTTCATCATCTTTTAGTATTTTGAATACCATCTGTATCGATATAAAATAGGTTTTGATCTCGTTTAAAGTTAGTGTGATTCAAGGATTTTACAAAAAATATTTTGTTTTTCTCCATATTGAGGGTAAAATTGTCATATATTTTGATTTATAAATAATTTTGGAGTCAAACTAATTTAGTTAGAAAGTAGGCTAGATGACTTTTTTAACAGTTCAAACCACGTGAAAATCGGAGTTCGGGAGTGACCATGGCAAGACCGCAAAATTTGGTCGATTTTGAAATTGCGATGATGCGCCCGGGGCGCAATGAACTGCTCCTGGGGCGCATAGAATTGCTCCTGGGGCGCAAAAAGCTCCACAAATTCCACATACTTTATGAGTTTGTTCCGGATACTCTTGAACTCCGTTTTTTGTAAGGTTAGAACCGTTAAAAAGCTTGTTGAATCTACATTCCAACCCTAGTAGTTGGAGTCTATAATATTTTTTTGTATATATAAAGATTTGACCAATTTACCTTCAGTGCGTCAAAAACTAAATCATTTTGGTAAAACGCTCGTATATCCCTCATTTGAAATCGGATAAAAACCTATAATATATCGATAAAGAGAACTTTCAATTTACTAAAAGATGGTGGAATCCAACCATCAAAATAATAATGTTTAGTTCATAATAACTGGGTAGAAACTAAGGCTAGCCTAGCCCTGCCCATGCTTTACAGTACGCTCAACAGTACATAAGACACAATTCCAATACAAAGACCAAGTATAGCGAAAAAAACAAGCAACGAGAAACCACATTATGGACCAATTAAATGATCTTTTGAGATACCCCAAACAGCGTACAAATTCTTAATTGATTATTTTGGACAGGAAAAATAGAGGTTTTCTTCAAGTCAATTTTGGACACTACATTATTGTACTAGCTTGAATTAGTCTAACCGAGGGACGGCTAGGCGTTGGCGACCATCCAGTATCGAGAGAAAATCATAATATTATGATAGAATGTGTGCACTTTTTAGTTACATATATATTCACCCTCCGGAATTTAACATGTTTGCTACAAGCTTCTTGTTACATCTATATTCATCTCGCTAAAATCGTTAACATCAACAGATTTAAAAGCCACTTGGGATGAACCGATGGGTGGCTCTGCAATGGCAATCATCCAGTTTTGGAAAATTAACATGTTTGTTACACATTCATCTATATTCATCTCGCTAATTAATGTCCATGTGACCAGAAATGAGATACCGCCAAATTCACCACCGTATGGCCTGCCTCTTGGTAACTAAACTCATCAATCAACTCCACTGTCTTCAGCATAATCAAGTCATAAATGAATATCAAAACAAAGGGGATATACACATAGCATGAAGTTCAACAGTAATCAATCTTCCTTTTGGCATGTCGTTTTGGGTGAATTTCTTCCTTTTTAAACCAAAATCTTGTACTTTTTTAACTGGTCTATATGATAAGAATCAGAAATATACTGCTTACACCAAAAGATAAAAAATATTCACTAAAGATGAAAAAAGCTAAAAATTTACGGTTTTTCTGGCATATGCTTCTCGTACTTTGTATATGATGAGGTGACGACCACCAAGTGTCCCATACATGTCTCATGTCGCATGGTCACTCTTAAAATCTTATAACTCCGATTGGACACCCATACCTATGATGCCGTGTGGTGCCGGTGCTTCACAGGTTCCGAAACTATAAAGCATCATTTTGACATCCTCATTGAATATGAAATCATTTTTAATTTTGGTTACTTAGTCCATTAAGAAATCAACCAAAAAAACAAAGACCAAAGATAGCAAAGAAAACGAGCACAATGAAACGACATTATGGACCAAGTGCTCCATTTGAGATACCCCAAACCAATCAGCACTCAAAGTCTTAATCGACTATTAAATCTGGTAAAATAGAGGTCTTCTTCAAGTCTACATGGACTTCATTGCGTGGTTCCAAAACTAACATTTTCCAGGAAAATAAAGGTCAAGTCTTTGGCTGCTACTGTGGAAGAGGAATCATTTGTGTGAGCTAGGCCCTATATATTTCTAACTAAAATTAAAAATCTCAACTACATAAAACTCCCTCAGAGTATTGAATTAATTCATTTTGACCCATTTTAACACTCAGGCACAAAATTACCATTTTACCTTTTTAGTTTTTTCACGATCATGTCCTTGAATATCTTTGCATTATAAATTGTAGTATTGGCATGCCTTGAAGGAAGCAACCTTCTTCTTCTTCTTAGTAATTCAAAAATATCCCAGCCTTGTATATATAGAATGCTAAAGTTGATGACGCTGATCTCATCATCTCTGTTATTTCTCATGATCAAGCTACTCAGCTTGGTTTTATTTTTCTCCATTGCCACAAAAGTAACCTGCAGATTGAGCAACGAAACTGATCAACTAGCATTGCTTTCCTTCAAGGAACATATAGCTGAGGATCTGCTTGGCTCGTTAAGTTCCTGGAATAGTTCTCTCGATCTCTGCAAATGGGACGGAGTAACGTGCAGTCGCAAGCATCAGAGAGTAGTGATTCTGGACTTGAGGGGAAAAAATCTGAGGGGAACCATGTCACCTTTCTTGGGAAACCTCTCTTTCCTCGGATCCCTTTACCTCCAGGAAAACAAATTCCAAGGAAAAATTCCCCTGGAGCTCAGCCGCTTGTTCAGGCTGCAACATCTGAATCTCAGTTCCAATTTTCTCCAAGGGGAAATGCCAACCAATTTGTCAAACTCCCTTGGTGTCATTTTTTTAAAGCATAATGATCTAGTTGGAAAAATTCCAGACTCGTTTGGCTCTCTCTCCAAGCTCACTTATCTTGACCTTTTCTCCAACAACCTCATCGGAGGGATTCCACCTTCACTCGGTAACCTGTCTCTCCTCCAAATGGTAATCTTGGGAAGGAATAGTCTCACGGGATCTATTCCACATTCCATCGGACGGATTCCCAACCTTCAAGAATTTAGCGTTGGATCGACTGAATTGTCAGGTACTGTCCCTCCCCAACTGTATAATATCTCAACACTCAAGCAGTTAATCATTGCAGATAACCAACTTACCGGCAGTTTACCCCAAGATATTGGCGTCACACTCCCCAACCTGATACGTTTAATTGTTGGGATAAACCAATTCTGGGGACCTTTTCCAGTTTCTCTTTCTAATGCATCTAGAATGAGAATGCTTGATCTATCTCTTAGCAACCTTTCAGGACCAGTTCCCTTTGACCTAGGGAGAATGATGAAGGATCTAACGTGGCTAAGTCTAGGAGAAAACAATTTAGGCTCCGGGGATTCTAGCGACTTGAGGTTCATTGGTTCGTTAACTAACTGCAGCAAGCTAGAAATATTGGGTTTCAATGAAAATGGTTTTGGTGGTGTTTTACCCACTTCCATAGCCAATCTCTCGAGTCACCTCAATATTTTAGCAGCAGGACAGAACCAGCTTGTTGGAACCATCCCTGTGGGAATTTCAAACTTCGTCGACTTAGATACTTTGGGTTTGGAAGGAAACCTTTTTTCAGGGTTCATTCCCTTCGAAATAGGGAAGCTTAGAAACCTCGAACTAGTATCTTTCAGTACAAACAAATTGTCCGGTCCCATCCCAGAAAGCATTGGAAATCTCACTCAAATATTTGAGTTATACCTGGATCAGAACAACTTGATCGGAACCATTCCTTCAAGTATTGAAAACATCCTGGGCTTGCAAACCTTGGATCTCTCACATAATGTCTTAACTGGCCCCATACCCAAAACAGTAGGCCTTTTATCTACTTTAACCTTCATGTACTTGGCTCATAACGCTTTTATCGGTGTCCTGCCACTCGAAATAGGGAAATTGAACAATCTCCAGGAACTAGATGTTTCAGAGAACAAGTTGTCTGGACATATTCCTAGTAATCTGGGAAATTGCAAGAAATTGGAAGGCCTTTTTCTAGAGGGTAACACGTTTCAAGGTAGTATTCCTCCCTCTTTTAGCTCCTTGAAAGGAATGTTAAGTTTGGATCTTTCGCGCAATAACTTGTCCGGCCAAATTCCAGAAAATCTAGCTGCCCTCGTTCTTTTAAAGAGTCTGAACTTGTCATTTAACAACTTGGCTGGTGAGGTGCCTTTGCAAGGTGTCTTCGGAAACTTGAGTACGATTTCACTTGTTGGAAATAAAGGGCTTTGTGGAGGCATTGCAGAAATGCGGTTACCTGCTTGCCCAATGTCCATAAAGAAGGGAAATCGCCTTGGGTTCAAAATTATTGTTCCAATTGCTTGCATAATCCCCTGTCTTTCGCTCGTGCTACTTTTGGTTGTTTTTCTTAGGAAAAGAAAACAGAAAAACAAATCTCTCACCCTACCAGTCATAGGAGATGATTTCTTGAGGGTTTCATATGATCAGCTCCTTAACGCCACTGGTGGATTCTCTTTATTAAACTTAATTGGAGCTGGAAGTTTTGGCACCGTGTACAAAGGAATTCTCCATGAAGGCAATAAAGAAATTGCAGTCAAGGTGCTCAATCTTGAACAAAGAGGAGCTTTCAAGAGCTTCGTGGCTGAATGTGAAACTTTGAGGAACACAAGGCACAAAAATCTTCTGAAGATCATAACAGTGTGTTCAAGTGTAAACCATGCAGGAGATGATTTTAAAGCACTAGTTTTTGAGTACATGTCCAATGGAAGTTTAGAGAAGTGGTTGCATCCAGGAGAAGATACACCACAAGAAGAATGGAACTTGAGCCTTTCCCAAAGGTTAAATATAGCGATCGACGTTGCATGTGCCTTAGAATACCTCCATCACCGTTGTGAAACTCCAATTGTTCACTGCGATCTAAAGCCAAGCAATGTTCTCATCAATGAAGACATGATTGCCCATGTGGGAGATTTTGGGCTAGCCAAGTTCCTCACCATCAATAGTGGTCAAAGTGATGGTGGGCAAACAAATTCACTTGCAATCAAAGGTTCTATAGGATATGTTGCGCCAGGTAAGTGGGTCACTAATTGTACTTCTTTTTCTTCTTCTTTAATTTTTCCCTTTCAGCCATTTGTATATAGTAGCCTACCTTTCTTAAGTTTAGTATAACTTCTGTTTCATTACTTATTTTAATGCAGAATATGGAATTGGAGGAAGGACATCTACAGAAGGAGATGTTTACAGCTATGGAATTTTGTTATTGGAAATGTTGACAGGAAAAAGACCGACAGATGAAATGTTTACAATCAAACAAAACCTTCATGAATTTTGCAAGGTGGCATTGCCGGAGAGAGTGATGGAGATTGTTTATTCACGCATGCTTTTAGATGAACCTACTGAAGCTGAAAACTATGCTCAGAATGAAAGAGTTAGACTAGCCAAAATAAGAGAATGCTTAGTTTCCCTTTTGAGGATTGGAATTGCATGTTCTGCGGAATCACCTGGCGAAAGGATGAACATTAAGGACGTGATCATAGGATTAATGAAAATAAAGGAAGTATTTCTTGGAGTAGGTATCCATGGGAGGAGGCAAATGAGGATGCGACTCACCGGTGAAGGAACATCTCAAGAATAGCTACTAAGAGTGCCACTTGAGGAATTGACTCTGCGGAGGATGCTTGGAAGGTTTGAAGCACAATCACTTTGTTAGAAAGGCCAAAACCCAAGTATGCAGGCCGGTTTGTTAAATCATGTAAGTTTAGAAGAATAAAAGAGAGGGTGAAAGTCCTCTCCCATATATAGTAATTTTGGGTTTTCAAGTAGTCATAGGTGTGCATATTTAATTCCGTGAAAGTCCACTCCCATATATAATAATTACATGTTAAGGCATTAAGAATGTGCCCGTAGCTTCTTTATTGGTTTGGTAGTAACATTTTTGAGACGCTCTCACTTAAAAATGGATGCGTTTTTTCGATGGAAATGGTTTTGGTCTCTGCTTTTCAGAAGAATCATTTATCCTGATAAATCCTTGGGGCTTCGAAAAATTTGTTACTAAATCATTTTTCGATGGAAATGGTTTTGGTCTCAGCTAGCATTGCTTTCATTCAAGGAGCTTATAGCTGAGGATCCGTTTGGCTCGTAAAGTTCGTGGAGCGATCCTCTCACAAGCATCAAAGAGTAGTGGTTCTGGGATTGGAATGTCATAAAAAAAACACTATTTTTGGAATATTTGTCTATGGGTGAATTTTTTCAGTTTCAAATAAAAATCTTTTACTTTAATTGGTCTAGCTGATAAAAATAGGAAATAATTTTTTTTAAAACAAAAAGCAAAATATATTTATTCGAGATGAAGTAAGCTACAAAATTTCAAGGTTTTTTTCCTGGCACATCTCCTTTGTACTTTGTATATGATGACATGACTCCCAGCGTGTCCCAATACATGTCTTATGTCGTGTGTCCCTCTTAACATCTAATAACTGCCCTATCTATGATGTTGTGTCGTGTCGGTACTTCACAAGTTCACAAGTTCCCAAGCTATAAAAGCCTCAATTCAACATCCACCTTGAATATAAAATCTTGTCATTTTTGATAAGTAAATCCGTTAAGAAACGCAACAACAAACTAAGGACCCGTGGTACAACCTCGAGAGTTCACAAGAGAAGCACAGGGCAAACCCCAAAAAGATCAATCATGGACCACATGCTCTTTTGAGATACCCCTAACATCACATAAATTCTTAATTGACTATTAAATCCTTGTATTTCACTTTCTTGGACAGGAAAAATAGAGGTATTCTTAAAGTCAACTTTGGAAGAAGGTTACAAGATTGTACCATTATTACATGCACTTCATTGCATGGAAAATGAAAAGATCTAAGTCACAGGCTGTCCCCAACCTCACATTTTCCAGGAAAATGAAAGGTATAAGTCTTCGGCGGTTACTGTGAAAGAGGAGTCATCTCCAGAAAGGAATTAAGGTGTTTGCATTTATAATTAATGTGAGCTAGAGCTGCAGCACTAAGCACTAGAGTGAGGAGCTGGCTCTGCAAGTAGATGGATGGCCTGATCTTAATCACGAATGTGTAGTCACAGCGTCCACGTTTCCGATGACACCAATATTGGCCAATAACAAGCGTTCAAAGTATACCAGCATCTTAATACAATGCAGTGTACGATACCTAATCATGGTGTATATGCTTATCGATACACTAGTCATTATAGGCCAATGTATTGTCCGATAAATAACACTTCCTTAATGTAAGGCTCTCCTACAACTCATCTTGATATATTAGGCCTTGATCTAGATTGTAGAAACTGCAATGTAAGCTTCTGTTGGAAGTTGGTATTAACTGATAACTCTCCAACCCAACCTTTAATTTAATCATGTTTAGAGGTAAAAACATAATGTGCGAAATGGCTATAATTTTTCGATGTATAAATCTTGTTGTTTTGTTCCAAAAGGGAGAAGATCAGGTAAAAGTGGGAAATAAATTAATCAATAATTGCAGTTTAAATGCTATTAGTGGCCGATGAGGATTGGTTGTATATCTATGCAGAGCACCTGTGTATTGGATGCGCGGAATGCTCATGAATATATTTGATATGAATCTGGCTTTTATGGTCTGCATGTGCGTTCAGTTTTTTCATTCAAACGTATCACTTTCATTCCTTTCATAGATATCATTTGCTCACCTACGGGTCCACAAATCTCTTCCCAGCAAACTGGACATAGTGAATCAGCAACCACCTTTTTGCAAAACAACACCTCCTTTATTGGAACAATATTGTGAAAACACTTTTAATAAAATGTTTTAATCTTACCAAGAGTAGGTGCTGTCTTCCTGTGTTTAGCCAGTATTGGTGTAGTCTTGTTGAAATGGTGAATTCATAACACAACGGTCTTGATCTGTCGTTTCGCACCAAAAATATACTTTATAAAACAAGGAATTAACTATTATTCCAAAGAACGGTGGTTAAGTCTAGTATAGTCCACGAGGACTAAAAAGCTGAGTTGCAAATTAATTTTTAATTTAATTCGGAGAACAAATGGAAGTTGGATTTGTGATTTGATTTGAGTAAACTAAAACTAACTAGAAAGCAATTAAAGTTTCGAAAACAAGAGAGAGAGGAGACTAGGGTTTTCGATTCAACCTCCCCGTACATTCAACCTGTAACCAAAAAGTAGGCTAGACGAGCTTTCTAATAGTTCAAACCACATGAGAATCGGAGTTTATGAGTGTCCGTGGCAAGACCGCAAAGTTTGGTCGGTTTTGAAATTTCGATGATGCGCCTGAGGCGCAATGAAGTGCGCCTGGGGCGCATAGAATTGCTCCAAGGGCGCACAAAGCTCCACAATTTCCTCAAACTTTGTGAGTTTGTCCCAGACACTCCCGAACTCCGTTTTTTGCAAGATTAGAACTGTTAAAAAGCTTGTTGAGTCTCATTTCCAACCCCAGTAGTTGGAGTCAATATTTTTTTGTATATAAGAGATATGACCAATTTACCCTTAGTGATACAAAAACTAAATTATTTCAGTAAAATGCTTGCATCTCCCTCATTTGAAATCGGAAAAAGACCCATTATATATCAATAAAGAGAACTTTCAATTTACTAAAAGATGGTAGAATCCAACCATCAAAATAATAATGTTTAGTTCATAAAAATTGGGTAGTAACTAAGGCTAGCCTAGCCCATGCTCAACATTAGATAAGACAATTCCAATACAAAGACCAAGTATAGCGAAAAAAATAATCGACAAGAAACCACATTATGGTCCAATTAAATGATCTTTTGAGATACCCCAAACAGCGTAGAAATTCTTAATTGACTATTAAATTTTGTATTTCGCATGCTTGGACAGGAAAAACAGAGGTTTTCTTCAAGTCAGTTTTGGACACTACATTATTGTACTACCCAGTATTACATGGACTTCATTGCATGGACCTTCCCAATCTCACTTCTTCCAGGAAAATGAAAGGTCTAAACCTTTGGCTGTTAAATTGACTATTAAGTTTTGGAGCTCAGCCGCTTGTTCAGGCTGCAACATCTGAATAGAATCACTGAAACTATTCCACATTCCATCGGCCGACTTCCAGAACTTAAGATATTCTTCATGGTGTGATGATTTTAAAGCACTAGTTTTTGAGTACATGCCCAATGAAAGTTTAGAGGACTGGTTGCATTCAAGAGAAGATACATCACGCCAAGAACAGAACTTAAATCTTCCCCAATAGTAAATATAGCGATCGATGCTGCATGTGCATTAGAATACCTTCATCACCTTTGTGAAACTCCAATTGTTCACTGTGATCTAAAGCCAGGCAACGTTCTCATCGATGAAGACATGACTGCTCGGATGGAAGATTTTGGGCTCGCCAAGTTCCTCATCGTAAATGGCAGCAACAGTGATGATGGGCAAACAAATTCACTTGCAATCAAGAGTTCTATAGGATATGTTGAGCCAGGTAAGGAGTCACTCATTGTTCTTTTGCGTTGGCATATCGAGAAACATTAGTAGGTACTCCTCGGGCAAAAACTACGTGGCAGCCCATAGTTCTTAGCCATCATCACACCATATTATAGCGTCAGTGACGAATGATATAAACTCCACAAGAATGTCTGGTAGCTAGTAACGAGTCTTGGGGCAGCACTTGATAATGATGTAGAAGCACTGAATAATTACTCACATAACGACCATTAGTAATTCTTCATGGCCATGAGTAATTCTTTGTGGCCAGGAAGAATTCTACGCGGCCTGAAGCAATTCTTTGCAGCCATGAGAAATTCTACGCGGCCAGGAGCAATTCTACGTGGCCAGGAGAAATTTTACGCTACCAGGAGCAAGCCATGAGCAATTCTTCACGGCCATGAGTAATTCTACGAGGCCAAGATCAATTCTATGTGGCCAGGAGCAATTTTACAAGTCCAGGAGTAATTCTTCGCAACCATGAGCAATTCTACGCAGCCATGAACAGTTCTTCGCGGCCATGAGTAATTCTACGCGGCCATGAGCAATTTTATGCGGCCCTGAGTAATTCTTCGCGACCATGAGTAATTCTTCGCAGCCAAGAGTAATACTTATGGTGGATTCCCAAACTTAAAACGCAGAAGCTTACTGCATAAGAAAATTTTCCTGTACATATTTTAGCAATAAAATTTCGAGTTAGTAGATTAATGCTAAGACTCTTGCATCTCACTAGGAGGTCAAGAGTTCGAGTTTCCCCATCTGTGTATGGGTGTTTTTCCCTTAGAGAGCTTTTTCTTTCTTTCTTTGTCTCTACCCTATAATGGGCTTATTCTTTTATTGGTTGAATTGTTGGGTTTTGTCTTGTAGACTCTCATAATTGATGTAGTGTCCCGGATTAGTACTTTGTACCTCATATCTGATGTAAAGTGATCTCTTCTATTGTTTGACAAAAATAGAGAGTAGATTAATGCCTATCCAAAAATCAACACTTTATTACAAGCCACTTAGAATGATAGGCATTTCTTAGCAACATAGACGTTTAACAATAACGGACATTACAAGTCTCTTGAAACAAACCGAGTGGCGGCTACCACATTACTGACCATCCAATTTCAGAGAAAATTGTATTATCATAACAAGTAGTGACATTAACCTTTTCATCTAGCTGATTAGCCAATATTGGTCTAGTCTTGTTGAAATGGAAAATTCATAACACGATGGTCTCCTAAACTGTTCACAAGTTCTTTATCAGTGCCGATGAAGATAATCCTCTAATTAGAACAAATTTTTACCAACTATGGCTAGAGATTGTGTACAAGCTAGAAAACCATTCCGCTTGTTGGGAAAATGTGGAATGGAGGAGAAAATTAAAAGAAGTAGAAGAGAAATTAAAGGAAAGTGTATTCTTCTTATTTGTTGAAAAAAAGATAAAGAAAAAGATTGATTAAATAGAGTTAATTTTCCTTGCCCTTTGCTCAAACTTTGAAGTCCAAAATTACCATTTTAATTCATTTTGACCATTTTAACACTAAGGCCACAAAATTACCATTTTACCTTTTAAGCATCCCCTAATATGAAAAGTATTGCAGATTTAAGTGCATTTTGGAGTTTAATTACGTAAAATTAAGGCTGCATTTCACTTAGCTAGGTATTTGCCAAGAGATTTACGACAAGAAAGAAAAATAAACCAAACTGATAAATTACTTTAGTTTTTTTGCTATCATGTCCTTATATTTCTTCGATTAAAAAAAAAAAAGTCTTCTTATGGAGTATTTCTCTTCACTTTTCAGTTTTTTTAGGCGATTTCTTCTCAAATACATGATCAAGGCACAATCCTAGTGTAAGTTCTATATGTAATGTTGTCCCTAATTTTAACGATTAAGTATCAATGGGGGTTAGCAAAATTTACCCCTAGAGAAAAAGACATTTGGAATTTTGGATCAGTACTTTACCTTTTTATTTCTCTTTTTGCTATAAAAATGATATTCAAATCGATGAAATCTTGTAAATTTTCCTTACTTCCACATTTGGTATTGCAATAAAGTAATAAAACTATAGTTATAATTGTGAAATGATGAGAAAAGAAATGAAACAAAAATCTTCTTCCTCCAAATCTTTGATGAACTCCCCGGCCTTCGGCCCTTCACCTGTATCATGATTTAAATCTTTACGGTTGCGATGAACTTCTTAAACAAGTCTTGTTGAAATAGCAAATTCATAAGACAACGGTCTCCTACAGTGTGCACAATTTCTTTATCAGTGCAGATGAAGATAATCCTGTAATTAGAACAAGTTTGTACTAACTATGGGCCTACGGCTTGAGATTGTGTACAAGAAAACCATTCAGCTTGTTTGGAAAATGTGGAATGGAGGAGAAAATTGAAAAGAAGTAAAAGAGAAATTAAAGGAAAGTGTATTCTTCTTATTTGTTGAAAAAATGAAATAGAAGTATTGATTACCTGTGCAATAGAGAAGATAGAAGGAAGGAAAGCTGAAGGAGGAGTTAATTTTCCTTGCCCTTTTCTCAAACTTTGAAGTCCAACAAGGAATTGAAGAGGAAATAGAGTCTTCTACCATGATACAACATGTTATTTTGATCTCACCATAGAAAAGTCTACAAAACAAAACGATTGCCGTCGAATTAACACTCAACCCTCTTGAGAACGGTTGGAGTTTTTCCAAATCCTCCATTCAGATTTTGCCTTTCTTTTTCCCAGTCAAGCCACATCCACCGAAATAGAGCATTCTATTGCAATCTACCAATATTTTCCTAGTAAATTGGGAAGACTTGGGCATAGACAAATGGGAAGGGCTGGGAATAGTTCTGCGCAAAAAAGATAATGAAGGAAATCATTACTAAAACATATTAATACGAAGACAGTCATCCACCATGATACAACATATTACTAAAACACAATGATTGCCGTAGAAATACCACTCAACCCTCTTCAAGGGTTGGAGTTTTCCCGAATCCTTCATTCAGATTTTGTTTTTTCTTTCCCAATCAAGTGACATCCACCGAGATAGAGGGTTCTATAGCAATCTACCAATCGTTTCCTATTAAATTGGGAAGACTAAGGGGAGAGAGAAGAGTAAGGGGAGACACTGTTGGAAACCGGTCTTCAAAATGATGAATGTGATGGTGTGTCTCTTCAGAATCTGGAACAGTAAAAGCGATTGGAGTTGCATGCGTTAGGAGAACGCTTTCCTAAAGACAGTATTTGCCCCCACCAGAAGGTGTGCACTGGGTTACAACAAATCCGCCTTCAAGATAAATCGAATCAGAACTCTAGGTCCTTTCTGTCTGTGTTTGCACAAATGAATACAAACAGAATATCCACTAAACAAATGTAAAATAACCAAGAACCGATATTCTATTTTTGCAAAATAACAGAATTCTGGTATGCCTAAAATTCTAGGAAGAGTGTGTAGAGAGAGAGAGCAATCCAATATGGAACTTTTTGGTGTATTGAATGACTTAACCAATGACCTATTAATAGATTTATAGGCACCCTTATGTGAAAAGTTGTGTCTTTAGAAGAAACACACATTAGGAAGGCTCATGTCTTTTAAAACACTAATTAGAAAAGATCATATCTTTTAAAGACAATATATTAAAAGGAATCATGCATATGCTTCTCATACTTTGTATATGACGAGGTGACTCCCACCATGCCCCCATACATGTCTCATGTCACATGGTCACTCTTAAAATATAATAACTCCGATTGGACACCCATACCTATGATGCCGTGTGGTGCCGGTGCTTCACAGGTTCCGAAGCTATAAAGCCTCGATCAATTTGACATCCTCATTGAATTAATATGAAATCATTTTTAATTTTGGTAAGTAAGTCCATTAAGAATCAACCGAAAAAACAAAGGACCTGGGGTATAACCTTGAGAGTTCCCAAGATAAACACAGGGCGAACCCCAGAAAAGATCAACCAAAAAACAATTCCCATACCTAACAAAGGCTAGCTAGCCTAGCCCATACCGAATGCTACATAGGACACAATTCCAAAAACAAAGACCAAAGATAGCAAAGAGAACGAGCACAATGAAACCACATGATTATGGACCAAGTGCTCCATTTGGGATACCCCAAACAGCACTAAAATTCTTAATTGACTATTAAATCTTGTATTTCGCGTGCTTGGACAGGAAAAATAGAGGTCTTCTTCAAGTCTATTTTGGAAAATTGCATCATTATGCTAATATTACATGGAGTTCAATGCATGGTTCCAAAAACAAACATTTTCCAGGAAAATGAAGGTCAAGTCTTTGGCTGTTACTGTGGAAGAGGAGCCATCTCCAGAAAGGGACATAAGCTGCTTGCATTCCAGCTGTGTGAGCTAGGCCCTACATATTTCTAACTAAAATAAAAAAATCTCAACTACATAAAACTCCCTCGGAGTATTGAAATTACCATTTTACCTTTTTAAGCATCCCCTAATATGAAAACTATTGCAGATTTAAGTGCATTTTGGAGTTTAATTACATAAAATTAAGGCTGCATTTCACTTAGGTATTTGCAAAGAGATTTACGGCAAGAAAGAAAAATAAACCAAACTGATAAATTACTTCAGTTTTTTCACTATCATGTCCTTATATTTCTTCGATTAAAAAAAAGTCTTCTTATGGAGTATTTCTCTTTCACTTTTCGTTTTTTTGAGGCGATTTCTTCTCAAATACATGATCAAGGCACAGTCTTAGTGTAAGAATTCTATATGTAATGTTGTCTCTTATTTTAACGAATAAGTAACAATGGGGTTTGCAAAATTTACCCCTAGAGAAAAAGACATTTGGAATTTTGGATCGGTACGTTACCTTTTTATTTCTCTTTTTGCTATAAAAATGATATTCAAATCGATGAAATCTTGTAAATTTTCCTTACTTCCACATTTGGTATTGCAATAAAGTAATAAAACTATAGTTACAGTTGTGAAATGATGAGAAAAGAAATGAAACAAAAATCTTCTTCCTCCAAATCATTGATGAACTCCCTGGCCTTCGGCCCTTCACCTGTATCATGATTTAAATTTTCGCCCTTTTCTCAAACTTTGAAGTCCAACAAGAAAGAGGAAATAGAGTCTTCCACCATGATACAACATGTTACTGTCATCTCACCATAGAAAAGTCTACAAAACAAAACGATTGTGTAGACACCCCATTCTGGACCATCCAGATAACGCTATTTTTGGGTCTTTTATTTCCCCAATGATGATTATGATCAAGAATAGTCTGGAGACGATGGTGTGTTTGAGCTTTGAGCTTTCCAAACCTCATTCAAACCCCTTTTCAAACCCTTCAAACCAGAACCAAACGGCCCCAGCAAAACCCAAACTGGCTTACGCCAGTACTGTGCTGACGTACGCCAGTTAACTGTCACGTGTCAGTCATCAACCGTTGACTCAATTATCACTGGCGCACGCCGGTCCAAACGTGGCGCACGTCAGTCAAGCCCAGTTAAATCAACTTTATTCAGCCACATGGGCGAGACTTTTGTGCCACCCTGACGTGGGCTACAGTCCCCCTGATGATTACACTCGGCAGGGACGTTCCCCCTCTCTCATACACCCTCCATCAAGCCAAGTTCCACTCATTTAATGCATGGGAGGCTCTCCCCTTAACCAAACCAGCCCTAACCCAACTGGTTAAGCCCCTTCCTCAGTCTCTCTCTCCTCTATAAATACCCCCCTTACATTCATTTGCAAGGGGTTAACCACATTAAGGAGAAAAAACCCTCATTTTCTTCCCTTTCTCTCTCTTCTATTCCATTGAAAGAAGAAGAAAGAAAGGAGCTTTTTCAGTCATAAACTCCACTGATACATCCCTCACATTGTCATCATCCAATCTCTACCTCCCCAAGCCAAAGCTCAAGTCATCCATCCATTCCAACTAAAGGTATACCACCTTTGTGGTTCTTTCCGTTTTCGGCTCCTGAGGGGAACCAGTAAGGTCCAAGCTAGTAGTCAATACTAGTCATGGCCTTAAACTGGTAAAATATAACAATCGTGTAAGACGATTGATGACGCACGCCAGTAACATCATGCACTACGCCAGTCATGGTAGTATGTGCACTATTGGCGTGGGGATCATTGATCATCGTTTTTGCTTACTTACATTTCTGTCAATCACCTTAGCATGCTAATAACCAGTCTACCGCTTTCTGTATTTAGAGCTACTTAGCTGTAATAGTTAATGCTTACTCCTTATCTGTTTAGAAGGCCTCTGAGATCCTTCTGGTCATGTTCCAGAGCCCAGGTGATGCAAAGCCAAGCACGGTTGTCTAGGACTGGCGTACGGCAGTGTTTTCAGGATCCATTGGCTGGCCCTTGCATCTAGCTTAGTCTTGGCCTCTTTTTATGTCCCCATACTGTTTTTGGGGTATTCTGTTTTTCTGCGAGGCTTGAAGCCATCTTGTCTGTCTGTAATTATATACGTTCTGCTTTCTTAATTGTGTGGTTTGTCCTAGGTGTGCGCTGGTTCATTTCCAGAGCCCAGAGGATTGCAAACAAAGACTGTGAGACTAGATAAGTGGAGTACGCCGGTTTAGTTGTGGCGTGCGCAGTCTCATTAGCATGCAGTGGTTCGGCCAGTGCATGCTGGTGCAGGGCCTGCTCATTTCCCTCCAGAGCAGCGTACTCCAACTCATTCAGGCTGCTCTCAGTGCTTGTTCTCAATTTATGTTTATTATTGCAAGCAAGTCATCCATAAACATTTTGTCACATAATTGCAACATGTTACAGTTTTGACCCCCATTAACTGTTCCCCCTCCCTAACTGGCTAAAAAATGATTAAATGAAAGAAAAATGCAAACGTTTTATGAAATGCCCGAGTAGAGACCGATCTCCGGATTGGGCGAGAGGGGTGCCATAAAACCCTTCCCCTCTCGTAACCTGGCTCCCGAACCTCAGATATCGAAGGTGACGACGGACCAGTCTATGCCTTTTCAAAATCAAACAAACGTGTCAAGCGTTTTCGAGTTCGGTTCCTTGGGTGTTTCACCGCTAAAACTCGAGTGGCGACTCTGAATCGAAGCGTTTCGCCGCGCTTTTGCAAAGAGGGGCGCACCCGATCTCTTAAAAAGAACAAAATTGAAAATTTTGGGGCGCGTGCCCACAAATTGCCGTAGAATTAACACTCAACCCATTGCAATCTACCAATATTTTTCTAGTAAATTGGGAAGACTTGGGAAAGACTAATGGGAACTGGGAAGACCTGGGAATTGTTCAAGAATTAATAGTTCTTTTGGGAGGAAAAGACTATAGTAATCAAATATCATTACACTATAAATTGCAGTATCGTCATTCCTTTAAGGGAGCAGCATTCTTCTTCCACTTCAATATTTAGAATGCTAAAGTTGATGACGCTCATCTCGTCATCTCGTTTAATTCACATGATCAAGCTACTCAGCTTGGTGTTATTTTTCACCACTCCCACACAAGTCGCATGCAGATTCAGCAATGAAACAGATCGACTAGCATTGCTTTCGTTCAAGGAACTTACAGCCGAGGATCCGCTTGGCTCGTTAAGTTCTTGGAACAATTCTCTTGATGTATGCGAATGGGACGGAGTAACGTGCAGTCGCAAGCATCAGAGAGTAGTGGTTCTGGACTTGAGGGGCAAAAGTCTGAGGGGAACCATGTCACCTTTCATTGGAAACCTCTCTTTCCTCAGATCCCTTTACCTCCAAGAAAACAGATTCCAAGGAAAAATCCCCCTCGAGCTCAGCCGCTTGTTCAGGCTGCAACTTTTGAATTTGAGTAGCAATTCTCTCCAAGGGGAAATTCCAACCAATTTGTCAAACTCCCTCGGTATCATTTTTTTACCATTTAATGATCTAGATGAAACAATTCCACCCTCGTTTGGTTCTCTCTCCAAGCTCATTTATCTTAACCTTTACTCCAACAACCTCGACGGAAGGATTCCACCTTCTCTCGGTAACCTCTCTCTCCTCCAAGAAGTAAATTTTGGAAGGAATAGTCTCACAGGAAATATTCCACATGCCATTGGCCGCCTTAGCAACCTTGATAGTTTTGGCGTTGGATCGACTAAATTGTCAGGTACTGTCCCTCCCACACTATATAATATCTCGACTCTCAGGCGGCTAATCATTTCAAGTAACCTACTTACCGGTAGTTTACCCCAAGATATTGGCCTCACACTCCCCAATCTGATACTGTTAAGCGTTGGGGGTAACCAATTCTGGGGACCCTTTCCTGTTTCTCTTTCTAATGCATCTAAAATGAGAAAACTTGATCTATCTAGAAGCAACCTTTCAGGACCAGTTCCCTTTGACCTAGGGAGAATGATGAAGGATCTAAAGTTGGTAAATCTAGGCGTAAACAATTTAGGCTCAGGGGATGCTAGGGACTTGAGGTTCATTGATTCGTTAACTAATTGCAGCAAGCTAGAAATATTGGGTTTCAATGAAAATGGTTTTGGTGGCATTTTACCCACTTCCATAGCCAATCTCTCGAGTCACCTCAATGTGTTAGCAGCAGGATGGAACCAGCTGGTTGGAACCATCCCCATGGGAATTTCAAACTTCGTCAACTTAGCTATATTAAGTTTGGAAGGAAACCTTTTTTCAGGTGTCATTCCCATTGAAATAGGGAAGCTTAAAAATCTACAACGACTACTTTTCAGTGGAAATAAACTGTCTGGTCCCATCCCAAAAAACATTGGAAATCTCACTCAAATATTTGAGCTAGACTTGGATGGGAACAACTTCAATGGAACCATTCCTTCAAGTATTGAAAACATCCCGGGCTTGCAAATCTTGGATCTCTCATATAATTTCTTAACGGGTCCCATTCCCAAAGCAGTAGGCCTTTTCTTCCCTCTCACTTTCATGTACTTGTCTTATAACTCTTTTATGGGTACCCTGCCACTCGAAATCGGGAAATTGAACAATCTTCAGGAACTAGATGTTTCGGAAAACAAGTTGTTTGGACATATTCCTGGTACTCTGGGAAATTGCTTGAAATTGGAAAGCCTTTTTCTAGAGGGTAACATGTTTCAGGGTAGAATTCCTCTCACTTTTAGCTCCTTGAAAGGAATTGAAAGTCTGGATCTTTCGCACAATAACTTGTCCGGCCAAATTCCAGAAGATCTAGCTGCCCTTGTTCTTTTAAAGAACCTGAACTTGTCATTTAACAACTTGGCTGGTGAGGTGCCTTTGCAAGGTGTATTTGGAAACTTGAGTACGATTTCACTTGTTGGAAATAAAGGGCTTTGTGGAGGCATTCTAGAAATGCGGTTACCTGCTTGCCCAAAGTCCATAAAGAAGGGGAATCGCCTTGGCTTCAAAATTATTGTTCCAATTGCTTGCATAATCCCCTGTCTTTCACTGGTGCTACTTTTGGTTGTTTTTCTTAGGAAAAGAAAACTGAAAAACAAATCTCTCACCCTACCAGTCATAGGAGATGATTTCTTGAAGGTTTCATATAATCAGCTCCTTAACGCCACTGGTGGATTCTCTTCTTTAAACTTAATTGGAGCTGGAAGTTTTGGCACCGTGTACAAAGGAATTCTCCATGAAGGCGATAAAGCAATTGCAGTCAAGGTGCTCAATCTTGAACAAAGAGGAGCTTCCAAGAGCTTCGTGGCTGAATGTGAAGCTTTGAGGAAAACAAGGCACAAAAATCTTCTAAAGATTATAACAGTGTGTTCAAGTATCAACCATGCTGGTGATGATTTTAAAGCACTAGTTTTTGAGTACATGCCCAATGGAAGTTTAGAGACGTGGTTGCATCCAGGAGAAGATACACCACAACAAGAATGGAACTTAAGCCTTTCCCAAAGGTTAAGCATAGTGATCGATGTTGCATGTGCCTTAGAATACCTTCATCACCGTTGTGAAACTCCAATTGTTCATTGTGATCTAAAGCCAAGCAATGTTCTCATGGATGAAGACATGATTGCCCATGTGGGAGATTTTGGTTTGGCAAAGTTCCTCACCATAAATAGTAGTATCAGTGATGGTCGAGAAACAAATTCACTTGCTATCAAAGGTTCTATAGGATATGTTGCGCCAGGTAAGTGGTTCACTAATTGTACTTCTTTTTCTTCTTCTTTGATTTTTCCCTTTCAGACATTTGTATATAGTAGCCTACATTTCTTTAGTTTTGTATAACTTCTGTTTTTTTTTTACTTATTTAAATGCAGAATATGGAACTGGAGGAAGGACATCTATAGAAGGAGATGTTTACAGCTATGGAATTTTGTTATTGGAAATGCTAACCGGAAAAAGACCAACCGATGAATTGTTTACAATCAGACAAAGCCTTCATGAATTTTGCAAGGTGGCATTGCCAGAGAGAGTGATGGAGATTGTTGATTCACGCATGCTATTAGAAGAACCTACTGAAGCTGAAAATGATGCTCAGAACGAAAGGATTAGACAAGCCAAAATAAGAGAATGCTTAGTTTCCCTTATGAGGATTGGAATTGCATGTTCTGAGGAATCACCTAGCAAAAGGATGAACGTGAAGGATGTGATCATAGGATTAATGACAATAAAGGAAGTCTTTCTTGGAGTAGGTATCCATGGCAGGAGACAAATGAGGATGCGACTCACCGGTGAAGGAATGTCTCGAGAATAGCGACTAAGAGTGCCTCTAGAGGAATGGACTCAGCGGAGGATGCTTGGAAGGTTTGAAGCACAATCACTTAGTTAGAAAGGCCAAAACCCAAATATGCAGGCCGGTTTGTTAATCATGTAAATTAAGATGAATAAAAGAGAAGGTGAATGTTATCTCCCATATATAGTTTTGAGTTTTCAAGTAGTCATAGTTGTGCATATTTAATTCCGTATGCATGTAAGTTCCCACATGTAAGGCATTAGGAATGTGCCAGTAGCATCTTTATTGGATTGGTAACAAATAGTAACATTTTCAAAACGCTGTTGCTTGGGAATGGATGTGTTTTTTCGATGTAAATGGTTTTTGTCTCTGCTTTTCAGAAGAAACATTTATCTTGCTAAATCCTTAGGGCTTCAAAAAAATTTGTTACTGACGTAAACTGATTGTATACTCGTGGTTGTCTCATTTGGCTTATGCGAATAGAATATGTTTTCCCTCAATATGTGCTGTGATGGGAAATTAAGCTACTAGGTTCCATATCAAATCAGACTCATGGAGTGTTAACATCAAGCTGAGAAAGGGTATTGAATAGTCTCTAATCTTAGGAATGTGCCAGTAGCATCTAGTCGAGTTATTTGCCGCTTTTGGCATGCTTGCAACTTCTACTGACATTTTCCTAGCCTACACCTTGCTATCTGGCTCGTGAGATATTTTTACCGGTTCAATGTCGAACGACTTGTATTGGTTTTTTCTTGATCCAACTGTCTAGGTCGTGGTTGTCTCTTTTATATATGTTTACTTATTATTAGAACCTTCACTCGAATTATAAGCACAAAACAATTGTCCCAATCATTTCCATTTACTAAAGTAGAATGTCAGAGTTATTTGATATGCTCTGTTGGGATGTACCAATAACGTCGAGTTGCTTGTATTATTGTTTTGGACATTATAGTACTTCAGTCCATTCGATTTTTTCAGGAACTGAAAATTTAGAGGACGATGCCGATGCTTAAATTAGGGCTCAGCAAAAATCTAATTGACCCGCCAAAATCGTTTGATCTGTTAATAGGTTCTCTAGTTTTCTTATAGGTAGAAGGACTTCTTCAGTACAGCCTCCCTCTGGAGTATAGGTTCTCTAGTTTTTTATTTCGCTTTTTAAATCATAGTTTCTCTAGTTTGAAACTGTCCTTTTTTGTTACCGCGAAGCTATCTAGGCAGCGATATTTGGACAAACAAGCGGCTGTGGAGCGGATTGATTCCGTTGTTGTATAGGTTTTTCATCGAGTTGTTTAGCCAGTATTTTGTTATGATTGTAATACGGGTACTCATCGCCCCGTAAAAATGCAACACTCTTGTAAGTTTGCGCTCCATAACAGAGCTTTCCACCGTGAATACAACCTATGACTTTGTCGCCATAGGACGTAATTGAGTGTTAGAACCGGAGGGACACCACGCACGCAAACCCACGCAGTGATTTCAGAGGAAAACTCCCTTTGATTATATATTCACACAATATACAATAAAGATGAAAAAACTCTCCGGGAACCACACACTAGTTCCTCTCAGGAAGGCCACAACCCGGCCCCCCACGCTCGCCTCACCCTCTCGCTCACATTATGTCACACGTTTCCTACGCTCTATACATGCATATATATAGACAAGGAAACCCTATTACTAGTAAGAAAATAAGGTGGGGAGTGATCATGTGCTTCGCGCATACCACCCCACTTGGGTAGAATCCCAACAATCACCCCCTTCCAACCAAGTGGGGTAATCGTCAAACTGTTCAGCTACTCTAGCAAGCGCCTGTTATCACTACCAAAGTCAACGTCTCAACACCCCCTCACAGAGAACACGCCTGACTGAGTGTCTCCCTGCAAGACTAGATCTTACGTAACTGAACCCGTAGCGCTGTCCGGCTGCAATACCGACATCTCCGTCGATATTTAGCACCCCCTCAACAGAGTGCTTGCACCTCCCGTCCGAAGTGTCCGCATCCTTACCAGGATGCAATCCGTGACTCCATCTCTCCTTCTCATGCGGCCGCATACCATAGAGAGAATCTAATCACAAAACCCACGAAGGAAGAGATCCCAGCGATGCATCATCTGGCCTCCATCTCCATTCCTCTGTCTAGAGCTTTCGTGAACATCTCTCAACAACTAGTTGTCCGCCATCTGCAGACTATTCCACACACAATCCAATTCGATACCCGGCACTCCTGTACATCTCAGGTCATGACTCCTCGTACTCCAGTGCCCTTCCTATGTGTCACTACAACTGTTGTTTCTCCTGTTCACTGTCACAGAAAACCCATACTGCTTGTCCCGTACCAAACATCAGCTCCATCTGTATGTACTCTCCACAAGCCTGTATTGGTTGCCCATCATCATCCTCATGCAGCCCGAATCACAGGTGTAACTCCCGACGATAGGTCTTCAACACATCCGCCACTCCCAAGGCCTCCTGCCACTCTCAGGTCTTCTCCTGCCACTCTGTCCATCCTCGTTCCACTCCAACCTTTTCCCTGCAACACTTGATCTCCGATATGTCACCCCTAGTAAATGCCTGTGTCATTACCAAACGAGCGCTCCAGCACCCCCCAAACCGGGATGCAACACTCGAAAGAATGTATCCTTGCTCACTAGGTCTCCCACGACTGATCACAACCTCCCATGGCCGTCCGAAACTGATCCCTATGCTGCACCAAGCCTCCTCACAACCCGAACCGTCTCTAAACTTCCGATTCTTGCTCAACTAAACAGTAGCCTCAGCCTAGGAACCTCCAATCAGAAAATAGAGCACATGGTTGGATCCGGAACGTCGAGATAGTCGAAATCGACTACTCATTCGTGAAAAACGGAGTCCAAATGGCTCCGAAAAGTGCGAAAAACCATTCTGGAATATTCCCAGAATACTCCCTGTTGACCAGGCAGTTTGATCGTTAACCAGCCACGTCATCATTGACCGGATGACGTGGCACCCAAAACGGGTCCCCTCTGATGACGTGGCAAATGACATGGTGCCACGTGGCTGCTGACTTATCGCCACGTGGCGCTGATGTGCGTCCTCATGGGCTGCTGATGTGGCGCCACATATGCTCCAGCACACAAATGGCACACGCTGACACACGTATGGCACACACCCAGCGTGTGTGGCACACTCCTGGAACTAAATCTCACGTGCGGTCAACAACGAACTTTTACCGGCGCGTATGGGCTACTCCGGCCACCTCCGCCGACGTTCCACATATCCTCGCAATCGTCTCGACGAGACGAACACAACCCCGTGCTCAAATCTCTTATCCGACCTCGTTTGATAACTGGGCTTTTTGAACAGTCCCTCGCCTTCACGTTGGCGCCTTTGACCGACGATTGTGGTTTACTCCGGAGTCCTCCGGCGACGAGCTACACATATCCATGCTCGTCTCGACGATACAAACACAACCCTGTGCTCAAAACCTCCATTCGATGACTCCTGCTCTGAGCTCCAACGAATAGATCCGTCGCCTCCGCCCGCCACATTCGAATTGCCCGTGCAACCTCCTCGGGTGACAAAACATGAGGTTCGTGAGCACTCTTTTTTTTTCAGAAATCGAACCCGTGGTTTTTCCAGTGACCCTCTTCTTCAACCCCGCTCTGATGCCAATTGTTAGGACCGGAGGGACACCACGCACGCAAACCCACGTAGTGATTTCAGAGGAAAACTCCCTTTGATTATATATTCACACAATATACAATAAAGATGAAAAAACTCTCCGGGAACCACATGCCGGTTCCTCTTCGGAAGGCCACAACCCGGCCTCCCACACTCGCCTCACCCTCTCGCTCACATTATGTCACACGTTTCCTACGCTCTATACATGCATATATATAGACAAGGAAACCCTAATACTAGTAAGGAAATAAGGTGGGGAGTGATCATGTGCTTCGTGCACACCACCCGACTTGGGTGGAATCCCAACATTGAGGACGTGACTTTCCTGTGAAGGAACATCCCGGGCCCGCCACTGAGATGTACAATGCAGAAATTAAGTATGTAGAGGCTGGTTGGAAGCTTTGAAGTGTAATTATATAGAAAGGCCACATCCCTTTATTTCAGGCCTTTCTTAATCATATTTTAACGAAAAACAAAAAGTTGAAGCGCTCTCTCTATTTAGTTTCGAGTTTTCATGTAATTTATGTCCTGCGAATAATAAAATGCTCTGTCGGTTTAGCATTTTGATGGTCAAATGATGAGCAAGTAAAACAACGACGGAATAGTTAAACGACAGTTGCAACATCAAACATAAATTGAAATATTCAGAAAACTCATTTACCAAAAAAGGCATTTAGGAAACAACTATCTCCTATAGAGATGAAATATTTTTCTGTCCCATACTTTTGTGCATTCATGTACTGTACCACTAAATAATTGACTACTCCACCCGTTACCTGTTTTGCATTCGGCTAACCATAAGATCCGAACATGTATACATAAACTCAGCTTCGCTTTGTTTTGCTGGGCTTATTCTAGAGCCAACGCATAGCGTTAACGGTACAAGACTGCCAACAGAGACAAGAAACAGAAGAAAAACTTCAAAATCTTGTAAGTTTGGGCAGGATATATATTAACCTGTAAAGGGTGTGCAAAAATAAGGCAATAGTTATAGGGGTCCAAGATACACATAAAGAGAAGTGGTTGTATCAATTGATAGGGAAACACTTTGTAAGCAAAAGATCGAAGACTATAAAACAGCAGATTAGAATCTCTTCACGGTACAAATGTTCTTGTAGTAAAACATTATGACCAACCCCATACCATCATCTTTTAGTTCTTTGAATGCCATCTGTATCAACATAAAAAAGGTTTTGATCTAGTTTAAAGTTAGTGCGATATAAAGATTTTTCCAAAATATTTTATTTTTTGCTTTGTTGAGAGTAAAATCGTCATATCTTTTTAGTTATAAATAATTTTGGAGTCTAACTTCTTTGGTTCGAAAGTAGGCTAGACGAGCTTTTTAACACTTAAAACCAGGTGCGGATCGGAGTTTGGGAATGTCTGTGGCAAGACTGAAAAGTTTGGTCGGTTTTGAAATTTCGATGATGCGCCCGGGGCGCAATTGTAGAGACCCGTAATTTTTTTTTTTATCATTTGAATTGTTTATTAATTGGCTAATTAAGAGAATATAGTTTATTTTGTGACTATTTGGATTAATGATTGAAATGAGGGAATTGAATCTTTAGGGAGTGTAAGTGTAATTGGGTTGGGTGCTAATATAAAAAGGGGTGTTGGTGTTGTAGGAGATCAAAAATCTCCATTATCTCTCTCTCTCCCCAGCCGACCCTCTCTATCTCCTTCGGTCCTCTCTCTCTCTCTTACTCCATCACTCAAAACTTCACCCCCAAAACTCAAAACCCATGGTTATCAACCTCCGTTCCACCTCCTAGACGTGATTTCAAGCCCGTGATTCGTTGGGTAGAATTCGGAGAGGAGTATTCATGGAGGATTTCAAGTTTTAAAGCTAGGGCTCGCTAGTGGATCTTGGGTTTCGGCCTTGTAAGCTTGAGGTAGGGATTTCTTACTCTCTCTCTATGTGTTTATGGGCTGATTATGTGCCTTGATCGTGCTTGGTTCGTTGTTTGTTGTTGAAATTTCGTTGTTGAAAAGCTGAAAATCTGCAGAAAAACTCCGCGGTATTGATACCCTAAAAAGGGGTATCGATACCCCACTCTTCTCTGGACCAGACGCTGGCCAGGTATTGATACCTCGGTTAGGGGTATCAATACCCCCATTCTGTTTCGGACAAATTTGGTTCATTTGTTTTTTCCTGTGCCCGTTTGAACCCCGGACACCTCAAACATCTTTTGAATAGTTTCAAATGACTTCCAAACTTGATTATTCGTACCTCGAAAGATTCATTGACCAATCGATCTCTTTGGGCTCATGCCGTGGCTTAGAGAATGTAAAAATAAATGATTAGGATACCCGTACGTTATTTACGCTTTTAGTTGATTCAAGTTGATGTTGTAGCATGTCTCAATGATCGATATAGACTTGTTAAGCGTTATAACATGGTGTGATGATTGGTAAATTGAGAAACATACTATAGAGTCATCATTGAACATCGTAGACCGAAAGTAAATCGTAGGGCGCGTGGTTGGTTGATGAGGGCCTATCGCATAGTCTGAGCGACAATAGAGTAATCCGTAACTTCCCTATTCATCGTGTTAGTCTTACAAAGTTCCTTTGGGTGCTCGTTCTATGGGATTTTTAGTGTAGAACCCAATGAGTGGTGCGTTGTAAAGTCATTAGTGGGTTCGATGCATGATGCGGGGTGTCGTGATAGACGTAGAGGTATAACGTGAACCTAAGGTATTTAATGATGTACAAAAGGACATGTTTATGAATTTATAATACATTGAATGATGATGAATGAAAGCATGTGACCTTGGGAAGTGTTGTCTCCTTGTATCGGATAGTTAATGCTTATGTGTTTATGTGAGTTGTGAATTTTGAATTGAGGGTCCTGCAACGCAAGGTGTGGTAATGCAGAGACTCTAGAGGGCCCGTTACGCAAGGTGTGGTAAGACGGAAACCCGGGTAGAAAGAGAGTTCACTGTCACGCATGGGGTGGTAACACAGTTGAATTTCTCATAAAATGAAGAATGTTGAAGTTGATGTTAGAAGTATACGTTGTTACTTGAACTGTTTGCTACTTGGGATGATGACCGTCAAAGAAAGAGATAAACAACTGACTCTACTAAGGATTTGAAAAGAAAAGAACTTGTCTTTTTTTTGAAAAAGGATTTTTATTAAAATCCTCCAGTATTCCTAAGCGAATCAACGGTTCCGGTATTCCTAAGTGAATCAACGGTTCCGGTATTTGGGCACAAATCAACGGATTCCGGTATTCAAGCGAATCAATGGAGCTTGACTTGTGAAGGTCAAGAGTTTTCTCAAAGTTATTTTGGCAATCAAAAGGAAATGTTTTCTTTTTTATAAAAGAAGCTTGTTGATATATGGTAAGAAATGAGGAAGTTAATGGTGGTATTCATTTGAGGAGTCTTAAATTAGTTCAAGAAACTGTTGGTGGTTATTTAGATTGATATATGTTTAATGCTGCTCCTAGTTAGTGCACGAATGGCTAGGGATATCCATAAGACGTATTAAACTCCTTAGTCGTTGTTCGTCGGTTCATTAGGGATATTTATAAGGCGTATTGAACTCCATAGTCGTCGTCTGTTGGTTCATAGTGGTACCCTTTGTATCTTTGTTCGTTTATTGAAAACCATTCATTCCCTTCGCATGTTTCATCGCATTTACATATAGCTTGAGTATAGAAGTTTCTACTGGGCTAGTGTAGCTCAACCTATCATTTTCAGGTGTATCTCAAGGACCTTGATGCGGAGTGCATGGTGTGCCTGCTTGATCTCATCTATTTTGAAAGACGTCTTTGTGAAGTGATTCTATCATCTTTTGGGTGATCTCTTTGGAAAATGAAAATGTAGAATTCATTTGAAGTCTTTTAATTTCAGATATTATGTAACCTCTTAAATTTACTGTCTTTAACTAACTATGGAATTTGGGCCGTAGTGCCAATATTGGAAATCTTTAAACTTGGGAATTTGGTTTGTAAATGATCATTTGAAACTCTCTCTTTTGGGTGTTATCTATACTATGCGGGGATCATTTAATGAAATGGATTATTTATTTATGTTACAAATCGAGGGCGTGACAGCAATGAAGTGCGCTTGGGGCGCATAAAATTGCTCCAGGGGCGCACAAAGCTCCACAAATTTCTCAAACTTTGCGGGTTTGTTCCGGACACTCCTGAACTCCTTTTTTTGCAAGGTTAGAACCGTTATAAAGTTTGTTGAGTCTACTTCCAAACCCAAGTAGTTGGAGTCTATAATTTTTTGTATATAAAAGGGTATGACCAATTCACCCTCAGTGAGTTGAAAACTTAAATCATTTCGGTAAAACGTTCGCATCTCCTTCATTTGAAATCGAAAAAAGACCTATTATATGTCGATAAAGAGAACTTTCAATTTACTAAAATATGGTGAAATCCAACCATCAAAATAATAATATTTAGTTCATGAAAATTGGATAATAAGCAGACCGGCCACTACATGGCGAATCCTGATGATTAAGCAATTTTGTATGCTTTAATTTGATGAAGTGCAGAAAGCCTTATGAACTCTCCGGAACTCCAAAGAAATGAATTAATACCTACAAACTAGGAATGTGAGCACCGAAAGGAACAAAGAATGAATGAAAGGGCGCGAAAACGTGTTTTAGCGTTAGTGGCTTCTACAATATTTGAATTGGTCTAATGTCAATCAACTATTCGTAAACCCAAATCTATTACTTTTATGGTTTAATTTCATCATCTTTTAGTAATTTGAATACCTTATGCATCGATAAAAAATAGATTTTGATTCGGTTTAAAGTTAGTGTGATTTAAGAATTTTTCCAAAATATTTTATTTTTCGCCATGTTGAGGGAAAAATTGTCATATCTTTTGATTTATAGATAATTTTGGAGTCAAAATAATTTGGTTAGAAAGTAGGCTAGACGAGCTTTTTAATAGCTCAAACCACGTGAGAATTGGAGTTTGGGAGTGTCCATGACAAGACCGCAAAATTTGGTCGGTTTTGAAATTTCGATGATGCGCTCGGGGCGCAATGAAGTGCGCCTAGGGCGCATAAAGCTCAACAAATTTCTCAAACTTTGCGAGTTTGTCCCGGACACTCCCAAACTCCGTTTTTTGCAAGGTTAGAACCGTTAAAAAGTTTGTTGAGTCTAATTTCTAACCCAAGTAGTTGGATTCTATATTTTTTTTTGTATATAAGAAGATATGACCAATTAACCCTCAGTGATTCGTAAACTAAATTATTTCGGTAAAATGTTCACATCTCTCTCATTTGAAATCGGAAAAAGACCTATTATACGTAGATAAAGTGAACTTTCAATTTACTAAAAGATGGTGGAATCCAACCATCAAAATAATAATGTTTAGTTCATAACAATTGGGTAATAACTAAGGCTAGCCTAGCCTATGCAAAGACCAAGTATTGCGAAAAAACAAGCAACAAGAAACCATATTATGGACCAATTAAATGATCTTTTGAGATACCCCAAACAGCGTACAAATTCTTAATTGACTATTAAATTTTGTATTTCGCGTGTTTGGACAGGAAAAATAGAGGTTTTCTTGAATTCAGTTTTGGACACTACATTATTGTACTACCCAGTATTACGCCTTCCAGGAAAATGAAAGGTTCTATAGGATATGTTGAGCCAGGTAAGTAGTCACTAATTGTTCTTCTGCGTTGGCATATCGAGAAACATTAGTAGGTAATGCTCAGGCAAAAACTATGTGGTGGCCCATAGTTCTTAGCCATCATCACACCATATTATAGCATCAGTGACGAATGATATAAACTCCACAAGAATGTCTGGTAGTAAATAGTCTTGGGGCAGCACTTGATAATGCCGTAGAACCACTGAATAATTAATCACATAACGACCATTAGTAATTCTTCACGGCCATGAGTAATTCTTTGCGGCTAGGAAGAATTTTACGCGGCCTGGAGCAATTCTTCGCGGCCATGAGTAATTATACACGGCCAGGAACAATTCTACGCGGCCATGAGCAATTTTACGCTGCCAGGACAAGCCATGAGCAATTCTTCGCGGCCATGAGCAATTCTTCGCAACCAAGAGCAATTCTATGTGGCCAGGAGCAATTTTACGCGTCCAAGAGCAATTCTTCGTAGCCATGAGCAATTCTACGCGGCCATAGTAGTTCTTCATGGCCATGAGTAATTCTACTCGTCCATGAGCAATTTTACGCTGCCATGAGTAATTCTTCGCGGCTAAGAGTAATTCTTATGGTGTATTCCAAAACTTAAAAAACATAAGCTTACTGCAAAAGAAAAATTTCCCATACATATTTTAGCAAAAATGATTCAATTAAGTAAGTAGATTAATGCATATCCAAAAATCAACTCTTTATTACTAGCCACTTGGGATGATAGGCATTTCTTTGCAACATAGACGTGAACAATAACGGATATTACAAGCCTCTTGAAATGAACAAGGGTGGCTACCACATTATTGACCATCCAATTTCAGATAAAATTGTATTAGCTTAACAGAGTTTGTATAACACAATACAGACTCGGCCTCTAAAATTTAACTTGTTTTTTACACACTTTTTGCTACATCTGTATTCATCTCCTTAAAATTGAAATTTTGTGTCCCAAGGCCATGTCATTGGTCACGAATGCCAACTAAGCTAAGCCAATGGCACGGGCAAGGCCCGCAGCTTTTTGCTCTATGGACACCCTATTCTAAAATGTCCAGATTAGTTTACTTACGGTCTTTGATTCTCCAATGATGAGAACGGTCAAGAACTTCTCGTGAATGTTAGTGTGTTTGAGCTTTGAGCGTTCCAAACCTCATTCAAACCCTTTTGAAACCCTTTGCAAACCCTTCAAGCCAGAACCAGGCCAAACGGCTTCAGCAAAATCCTATGTGCATACGCTGGTACTATACTGGCGTGCGCTGGTAAACTGCCACTTGTCAGTCATCGACTGTTGACCCAGTTCTGTTGGCGCACACAGGTAGTGGGCTAGCGTATGCCAATCAAAATCAGTCAAATCACCTTTATTCAACCACGTGCACGAGACTTTTGCGGCCACCCCAGGACGCCGAACAATCCTCTGATGATTGGAAACGTGCATGGATGTCCCCCTCTCTCCTACAACTCCTTTCAAGCAAGTCTCATGCATTTAATGCATGGAGACTTCTCTCTCAAGGCTAACCGGCCCTTAACCCAACTGGTTACCAGCCCTCTCTCTCACCCCTTGGCCTATATATACCCCCCCTCCCCTTGCATTTACATGCAAGGGGTTACTCTCATTAAGACTCCAAGTCTCTTTCTCTCTTCATCTCCCTTGGTTACTTGCTTTCTCCCCCTCCATTACTTGAAAGAGCAAGCAAGGAGCCTCTCCATACTCTCTTCACACCCTTTCACTCATCATCCCTCCATCAAACCCCAAGTTCAAGCTCAAAACACACCATCAAATTCAAAAACAAAGGTATATCCCCTTTTGTAAGCTTTCTGTTCTGACTCCTGAGGGGGTTCGGCAGGGTCAAGGCTGGTAATCAATACCAGTCCTGGTCCTAAAGCTGGCAAAGTTTCAAGGATCATGTATGGTTATCAGTAATCTTGAGCCGTACGCCAGTTATGGCAGTATGTGCAATACTGGTGTGGGGATTACTGATCAATTGATTTCTATGTTTCTTTCCATTTCAAACACCTCATTGCATAATAAGAACCAGTTTACTGTCTTTTGTACTTTAGAACTGTGTAGCTGTAGTGTTCAATACCTGCTTCTATTTACTTTGGAATGCCTCTGGGATCCTTCTAGTCATGTTCCAGAACCCAGAAGATGCAAAGCCAAGTATTGGACAAAGGCATCTAACTGGCATACTGTACCCTGTTACTGGCGTATGACAGTAAGATCTAGCTCCGTGGTTGGCCCTTGCATGGCAACTAGGCCTTGGCCTCTGTTTATTTCCCCACACTATTTATGGGGTGCTTTGTTTATTTTATGTCTCTGGATCCATTCCTACTGTCAGTAACTGCTTAATATTTGCTTCATAACTGCGTGGTTTGTCCTGGGTGTGCACTGGTCCTTTCTAGAGCCCAGAGGGTTGAGAATAGAAGTTGTGATTTTAGATATACCGGCGCACGCCAATATGGTATGTAGTACGCAGGTCACTGTAGGGGGATGAAAACAATTGATGCTTCGGATCACCTTGGATAGCAACGGCTTATTCGTGCCCTTTCACCGGAACCCTAATTTGTTGTTCGTGCCTTAATCTGCAAAACCGACAAGGGGTGAGTGCACCTTTGCCTCTCGTGGCAAAGGCCCTCCGATGCCAAAGTTAGTCTCTCGTACTAGCAGTCAAACCCTAATTATCAGTAGGAAAGCAATAAGAATGCAATGTATTGCGTACCTTTTTCCTCTAGGTTTACCTCATATTTATAGATTTGTGTATGCTTGCTGGCCAAGCATCCCTGTTGTCCTAGGATTCCTAACTCGTATAGGAAACCAAGGATATCAAGGATTCTCGTTTCTCTTATCAGTTTATTAGAAAAGAGTCCTTTTAGGATTCTTTTCAATTACTGGCCGAACATCCTATTCTCATTGGGTATCTTTTTCAGATCTTATATTCTCGGGATCTTATTCCCTTACGGGACATGACTATTCTGGAATCTTCCAGAGTATTCCCTCAGCTCCTACTCTTGATTGGAGCTCTTTCCTTATTCGGCCATCTCATTGCCGAACAGACGGCTTGGACCAGTCACTTCACATGTAACTGGTTCTTCATCAATTATTTGGACTAACGACCTCACATGCCTTGTCTTTATTAGCCGATCAGACTGTATGGATCAATGACTTCTCATATCATTTGGTCCATATCGCCGTACACCATACTGCCCGGCGATAAATCTTGTCATACTTTCCACGTGCTCCCAAACTTCACGTGTTCGGCCACTAAATGTATCTGTTCAGGAATACCTCCCTACAATTGCTCCCCAGCTTCATTTACATGCCACTGTTCGGGGGCAATACATGAAGCTTTTAAAAATGATTGTTTAGACCAGACTCTTCTGAGCCCGTGCGGTCATTGTTCTTAACACTTCATTGATGCCTTTTGGCGCCTCTGCCATTATACCATTTTAGGGTAATGACTCCACGTGGTACGTCTCGTATGCCTATCATTAATTTCGAACTGACGTTCTATGAAACGGCGTCAGAATGGTTTTTGCTTTTCGTTACTTTAACCTGTAACGGCGTAAGAGGAGACGTTTCATCTCCGTTTCTTGCCCTTAAACCCCTGAAATGGTTTCTTTTGGGTTTTCACCCAAAAACTCAAACCTTCAGTCTTTCTCTCTCTAAGCTTTCCGCCATAACCACTGCCTCGAAGCTTTCGGTTGCACTTCCTACTATTGCCGCTGCAAAACATCGTAAGATTCCTATTCCTTTCTTGTATCTTGTACTAGGATTTCTTTGCTTTGATTCGTCCATTCCTTAGGGCTCTAATAGTACCCTTTTTCCAGATTTTTCTTTTTAAATCGGATATATCCATGGCGGAAGATGGTGAGAATCCCTTGAGACCCAGCAAGTTTAGGAGATTATGTGAAACCCCTACTACCATGGCGGCATTTAGGACGGAATATAATATTCCAGACAACGTTGGCCTTGAACTCGTCCCCCTGGGTGCAGATAGAGACGGAGGTTCATGGGATAGAATGTGTATCCCCATAGTGGCCATTGTTGAAGGAGGAGTTTGATTCCCCCTTCACCCATTACTCCATCAAATCCTGAACTGGTATCAACTCACATCAATGCAGGTTTCGACCAATTTCTTTAGGTTAGTGATCGGAGTAGTGGCCTTAAATAGAATCTTGGGGACCCAACTGGGGATTTGGGACATCCAATGGTGGTATAGCATCGTGCTAAACCCCGATTACAACACATATTATTTCAAGGTTAGGAAAGCAGACAAGCGTTTCGTGCTCAACTTGCCAGACTCTGCTCGTGACCATGAGACTGATTTTCTCTACGTAACGGGAGTGTTCGAGCCAACAAGGGAGGACGACCAAGTATTGGGTTTGCATTGCCCCCACATATGGGGCTATCCACGTATGCTCTTGCTTTTGACTCTGAAATTCTTTATTTTATTGCCTTCTCGTAGCTGTTCTAAGTGTCTAATTATAACTTCGAATTTTGATCTTGCAGCTGAAAACGCTAACAGGCGTCCTAGACGAGAGCCGAGCTACGTCCGAAAAGGGGACATCAACAGGATCCTAAAATATACAGGCGAGCTTGGTACCTGAACAGCAGGTCGGGGTCGTAACGCCGAAGTGCTGCTGGGATACGATCCTTTGTATAGAGGGGTTATCGATAGAAGGCTTGCTCACCCTAGCACCAGCACTGCTTCTACCTCCACTGCTCCCCAACCACGCAATTCAAGGCTGCAAGCTGGTGTTACTCTTGCCGGACAGTCAGGTGAAGTTGCTATTCCTGAAGGCGTACCTCAAACACGTGTGGTACTCAGAAGATCTGAACGCAGGCAAGTCGTTTCCGAACAACAACCCGTTCCTCTCTGCATTACCAGTCAGTCATCCTCCTCCGGCTACTCACAATCTCCCCCAACACCAGGTACGATGACTCGTCAACCAGTAGATCTTAGCACTCTTCTCACTGTCTCCACACGGGGACGTGGTGGTGCCAGCAGGGTGGCTTCAACTGCCCCCCCCCCACACACACAATCACGTCGCAATAGGGGGGATCTGCAAGATCATCATCTTCTCCTCGGGAACAAGATAGTTCCCTTGAGGCTGTTAACGCTCATTGGGACAAACGGCCTAGGTCTGAGGACCCAACTGGCACTGCTTCTCAAGCAGATACTGAAACTCATCACCCTACTTTTCCAACTACGCAAATGCTTCCCCAGACGTGGACTCCTCCATTTATTAGGGGAGACCGTCCTGTTCACGTTGGAGACAGTGCTAGTTCATCAGAAATAGCACTTGCCCTGGCTCAAGGGTTGCTGCTCCTTGTTGATTTGCAGAAGGAGTCCTCGTCTCCCCCTGATCGGCTTGTGTCCACTGGTCTCGTCAGTGGAATCAAGGTAACAAAAACTTCTTCTTCGATTTTTAAGCCCCATCTTTGTTGTAATAGTTAAAAAACAAAAATTTTAACTTACGTTTGGTATTTCTGCAGTTCATCCAAAAAATGGTCGTATTGGGCCAGAAATTCCAAGAAGCTGAGGCTGAAAGAATTAGGCTTTTAAATGACAATACGAGGCTGCTCCGAACAGTCTCGAGATTAGAGATGGAGAGAGATAAGGCCAAAACAGATCTCTCTGAAGCCAAAAGTAAGCTTGAGGCCACTGAAGACAGTCTTCACCAAGCTATAGGTGAGATTGATAGCACAAAAAAGGCTGCATACGAAGATGGCTATCAAAAGGGCTTTGATGCCACGACGGCCAACTATGTGGAGCAGATGCCAGCCATTCAAGACCAGATCTGGGCATCTTGCTGGGAGGCTTGTCTGACAAAGGTGGGGGTCGCCGAGGATTCCCCCCTCTGGGTGGAGAATGATCTTCCAAGCCGCCAAGCAGCAGCCCCCCTAGAGCATGATGGTTCTCCAATTGATGATGTCGATCAGCAGATCGATGATTTTGCAGATGCTGATGAAGAAATACAAGTGGAGTCGCAAGATGTTGTCGAGCATTTATCTGTTCGGGAAGTAACCATTGAGACTTTTGTTCCAGAGGAGATTGCTGCTGCTACTGGTGGCTCGGCTGGAACTGATATTCACCCAGAAGTTCAGAACCTAGACTGAAAGGCAAGCAAGTATTTATATGTTTTGTTTTTGTTGACTCAAACAATATGGCTGGTCCTGTGTGACCATAGTATTTCAACCCTGCGTGGTACCAGTACTTTCGTTTAGTATGGTAATACTTTTGATAATGTAGGTATTCGGCCCTTTGTGGCATAACCTTATAATTTGCTCGGCTACTCTTATCTTTGCATCTGTTCGGATGCAAATAGTTTAATCTTAAGTATTTCGTACTTTGATCCTATTCGTTTGCTTTTAATACGTAGCAAATCGTGTCAATTATCATTGCTTGTACTCTTTCAGGTACTTAGAAACAAATGCTCTGTAGTTATGTTTCACGTACTTATGAATTTCGAAGTGTCTCGTACGTTTAAAAAATACTTGTGTTTTGATAAGTTTCACGTACTCAAAAAATCCATACAAGTGTTTCATTCGTGTTTAAGTTTCACGTACTCTAAAAACATTCTAAGTGTCTCGTACTTAAGAACGTTCTAAGTTTCTTGTACTTGTTTGAACTGAATATAAATGTCACGTACTTAAAAAACAAGCAGACAAGTGTTTGTTAAGTTTCACGTACTTAAGAAAAAACATACAAGTGTTTGTTAAGTTTCACGTACTTAAAAAACAAGCATACAAGTGTTTATTAAGTTTCACGTACTTAAGAACAAACATACAAGTGTTTTCATACTTATTAAGTTTCACGTACTTTGCTCCCCAATACGAATGAGGGAAACCAAGCCCAAAATTCGTATTCTTAAGACAAATACTAAGAACGCAATAGTTATACTGCAAAAAGTAATTTTATTCATAATCCATGAAACTCAAGAGGGCGTTATTTGTACCCCTTGCAACTAAAATAACAAAACTAGAACAAGGGAATTATATTCGTAATTCCCACACAAGCATGTAGTGCAATCTAAAACAGAACTTAATGCTTCTAAACAAAGAATTTTCGTAGATTATGGACATTCCAAGGCCTCGGAACTGGATTACCATCCAAATCTGCCAATTTATAGGCCCCTATGCCTACAATCTCGGTTACTCGATACGGGCCTTCCCAATTGGCCCCCAGCTTGCCCTCGTTGGCCACCTTGGTATTGCCGAGCACCTTCTGTCACACCCTCAATTTTTAACATAAATATAAATGATTTCCATAAATAAAATCTCGCCATAATTTGTACGATAACCAAAATGAAGTAGCGTTCCCAAAATATTACATCTTCGGCTCCGAGGCCCAAATTAACGCAAGTACTGAATATTCAAGAGTTAAAGGTTACAATATTCCATAGTCAAAAGATTTACTATAAAGTTACAAATACATCTTCAAAGAGATTTACAAAGATGCCTAAGTAACTCCTCAATCGATAGCTTTCAAAATAATGATCACATCCAAGCATTCCAAGCATGCACGCTATTGTCCTGTATTAGTACCTGAAAATGATAATAGGCTTGAGCTACACTAGCCCAGTAGGAAATTCTACGCTAACATTATATGCAAGAGAAATGCAAGGATGATCACAAGGAAGAACGAGATACAGACCACACAATAGGCAATAACCGAGGCTTAACAATCCGACAAACTCAGTATGAAATTTGGTATACACCTCAATCTTTAACCGTTTCACTCTCCATGTGTCCAATATCGCTTCACGTTAAGTGTCATGAGCCGAAGCTCCTGCCGGGCTAATTATGGGACCCCGATATCCCCTGCCAAGCGCCCACCGAGAAGGTTAGGCCTTGAGTGATCATTATGAGCATAAGCTCCTGCCAGGCTAATTATGGGACCCTGATATCCCCTGCCAGGCACCCACCCGTCGATGGGCCCCAAATGTTCTCGCTGTGTCGATAAGTGTCCAAAAATCTCTTACTCACATAACGTGTCATTTCAATTTAATCAAAGTCCATATGGAAATCAACGTCCAATTATACCAAACAAGGGGCGAGGGTTGCAAAGATACTCAACGAATATGATCGATAGTGTTATGGAGTGATTTGGTGACGTTTGGAACAAGTTAGAAGCGATCGGGGGTCAAGACAATGGAGTCGGAACAAGAAACAAAACTTAGCCTTAAGGCATTGAAGTATAGATACTATGAATTTCAGTATCTATACAACAGGCCTTAAAAACTTCCAGAGACCGATTGTATCGATACTGAATTAATCAGTATCGATACGGCAGTAACCTAAGCCGTTCCAGAGATTCCTGTATCGATACTGAGAAGAGCAGTATCGATACAAATGGGTGTTCGAGCAAATTTTCTGCAGATTTCAAGAAATCCAACCACAACAACAACAACAACAATAGACACGATTTCAAGCAAGGAGAGCACTTCTATTACATATATTGAGAGGTAGAATCCCTACCTCGAGGCCGAAGAACGAAACCCACAAGAATTTCAAGCCCTAGCTTCCGAAAATCGAAACCGAGAGCAATACGACTCCACCGAGCTCCAACCGGTGAAATACGGACCACAATACGCGTAGAGGATGAATGTTTGAAGGTTGTGTTGAGTGGGTTTTGGGTTATTGGAGTGAAATTTGGTGAGAGGGCAAGAGAGAGGGAGAGAGCCGAGAGAGAGCTGGGAGAGAGATGAAAAAAAAAGTGAAAAGGGAAAAAAATTTCCCAGGCATATACACGGCACACACATGCACAAATTACACTAGCACCCATAACTTTCAACTCCTTACACTTTGACCCCCAACTACAATATTCTCATTAATCCATCACTTTTCCATTTATAAAACAATAAAATTATAAAATGAATTTACGGGTCTCTACATTCTACTCTCCTTAAAGAAATTTCGTCCTCGAAATTTTTTCCAAGCCAAGGTTAGCTAACATATACATTATATATGCATGCAACAATCATAGCCATTAATCTTATGCAACAAGTCAATTATCAAGACACGTAAATCTTAAACACTCACATTGGTTCATTCCGAAAATAGGTGCGGATACTTTTCTCTAACTTCGTCCTCCCTTTCCCATGTCGACTCTTCTCTACCCTGATTGCTCCACAAGACTCGCACTAACGGTATCGTCTTACCCCTTAGTACTTGGTCGCGCGAATCTAGGATACGCATCGGTTCCTCTTCATAAGACACGTCAGCCTCCAACTCAAGTTCGGACCATTCTAACACGTGCGACGGATCCGGTTCATATTTCCTCAACATAGACACGTGAAACACGTCATGTACACCCGATAGCTTCGGTGGCAACGCCAAACGATACGCGACCTCCCCAATTTTCTCAATGATATCAAACGGCCCAATATAACGTGGCGAAAGCTTCCCTTTCTTTCCAAAACGCGACAAACCCCTACGAGGCGATACTTTAAGGAATACGTGGTCCCCTTCTTCAAATGACAATGGGCGACGACGACGATCAGCATAGTTCTTTTGTCTACTTTGAGCGGTCAACAATCTTTGGCGGATCACCTTGACTTGTTCGGTTGTTCTTTCTTGTGCTTTCTTAAGGCGTTGGCGAATAGCTTTCATACTCTCGGAGGTCTCCTTGATCATATCCGGCCCCACTAACGTAGCCTCACCTAATTCGGTCCAACACACAGGCGATCGACATGGTCTCCCATACAAAGCCTCATAAGGTGCCATCTCGATACTAGATTGATAGCTATTATTGTACGCGAATTCGACTAACGGTAAGTGATCCTCCCAACTACCCCGAAAATCCAAGACACAAGCCCGAAGCATGTCTTCCAAAATCTGAATCGTTCTCTCGGATTGCCCATCGGTTTGAGGATGATACGCAGTACTAAACAAAAGGTTGGTGCCCAAAGCGGCTTGCAAGCTTTGCCAAAAACGCGCGGTAAATCTCGGATCTCGATCGGACACGATAGATACGGGAATCCCATGAAGTCGGATAATCTCCCGAATATACAAACGGCTAAGTGCATCCACGGAATCGGTAACCTGAATAGGTAAAAAGTGTGCTGTTTTCGTCAAACGGTCCACGATTACCCAAATAGCGTCATGCCCCCTTGGCGACCTCGGTAAACCCGTAACGAAATCCATCGTCACGTTCTCCCACTTCCACTCGGCCACAGGCAATGGTTGTAACTCTCCCGCGGGTCGTTGATGTTCGGCTTTCACTTGTTGACACGTAAGACACCTGGATACGAAAATCACAACGTCCCTCTTCATTCCGGACCACCAAAATTGCCTACGCAAGTCATGATACATTTTCGTTCCCCCCGGATGGACGGCTAACGGTGAATGGTGAAACTCTCGCAAGATTTCTTCCCGACACGAAACGGGTACGAACAACTTTCCTTGATAGCGCAAGCTTCGATCGGCGTGTATCATCCACCCCTCTTGAGCTTTTCCACTAAGGAATTTAGCACGAAGTTCCTCCGCTTCTTCATCGTGTTGTTGTGCCTCAATTACTCGAGTCGATAAAGTTGATTGCACGGTCAAGTTGCATAACGTAACCCCTTCCCGAACTTCCTCGAAATGCGAAGCATAAAAGCCCAAATCGTTCATCATTTTCCACTCGTGGATAGCTAGACTCGCTAAGTGTATTGGTTTTCTACTCAACGCATCCGCCACGACATTCGCTTTCCCCGGGTGATATTGCAATTCGAAATCGTAGTCCTCTAAATGCTCCATCCAACGGCGTTGTCGAAGGTTAAGTTCCTTTTGAGAGAATAAGTATTTCAAACTTTTATGATCGGAAAAGACTTCAAACTTCTCACCGTACAAGTAATGGCGCCAACTTTTCAAAGCAAAAACGACGGCTGCAAGTTCTAGATCGTGGGTAGGGTAGTTTCGCTCGTGAGTTTTCAACTGTCGCGATCCATACGCCACTACTCGCCCTGCTTGCATCAACACGCACCCTAACCCTTCCTTAGACGCATCACAATATACAGAGTAGCCAACTCCACGTTCGGGCACAATCAAAACCGGTGCAGTCGTCAATCGCTTCTTCAATTCTTCAAAGGCCATCTCACATGCGTCACTCCAAACAAAACGAGTCCCCTTACGTGTTAATCTAGTCATTGGCGCTGCTAAACGAGAGAAATCAAGAACAAAACGGCGGTAGTACCCGGCCAAACCCAAAAAACTACGAATTTCGAACACGTTCTTCGGTCGTTGCCAATTCATAACAGACTCTATTTTTCCTGGATCGACGGACACGCCACCCTTCGAAACCACGTGACCCAAAAATTTGACTTCGGATAGCCAAAACTCACACTTACTAAGCTTGGCGTACAATTGGTGCTCCCTTAAGATTTCAAGAACAATGGTGAGATGCGATTGGTGTTCCTCCTCCGTTGGCGAATAGATAAGGATATCATCGACGAATACAACCGCAAAACGATCAAGGTATGCACGAAAGATACGATTCATTAAGTCCATGAATGTAGCTGGAGCGTTCGTCAATCCGAAAGGCATAACAACGAATTCGTAATGGCCATAACGAGTGCGGAATGCGGTCTTAGGAATATCCTCTCTCCGAACCCTCAACTGGTGGTAACCGGACCTCAAATCAATTTTGGAAAAACAGGTCGCACCCCGAAGTTGATCAAACAAATCATCGATTCTAGGCATGGGATACTTATTCTTAATGGTGACTCGGTTTAGCTTACGATAATCGATACACAAGCGGAGTGAACCATCCTTCTTTTGCGCAAAAAGAGCCGGTGCTCCCCACGGTGACGTACTCGGACGAATGAATCCTAAGTTCTCCAATTCCTGCAACTGAGTCTTCAACTCTCTCAATTCGGCTGGCGCGAAACGATACGGAGGTATAGAGATAGGAGCGGTACCGGGTAGTAAATCGATAACGAATTCAATCTCTCTTTCAGGAGGTAAACCAGGTAACTCTTCAGGAAAAACATCGGGAAATTCGCGAACTACTAAAGGTAACTCCCCACGTGTCGACAAATCTTCATCTAACGTCAAACTCGCCAACAAGGAATAAATTGACTCGCGCTCTCGAGACCCACATAGATACGGTTCCAACGGCTCCCGACGCTCCCCAAAGAATTGGAAACAAGGACCCTCAAGAGGACAAATACGAACTCGACGCTTGAAACAATCGATGGTAGCATGAAAGGTAGATAGCCAATCCATTCCCAAGATAAGATCAAACCCCGACATTCCCAAAACGATGCAGTCGAATACAAAACGATGGTCACAAATGACTAACTCGCAATCTCGACAAATATGACCAAGAGGCGTTCTACCCCCTAATGGTGTCTCAACAAACAAAGGAGGACTAAGACTCTCCGTTTCCAATTCCAAGGCACACACAAATGATGCAGCAATGAATGAATGCGATGCTCCAGAATCAAAGAGTACTTTAGCAAAGGAGTTGAACAAAAGAAATGTACCCCTCACAACGGATGCTTCTGGAACCTGAGAAATAGAAGGTGAAGCATTCGAGTTGATGTTGAAAACACGCCCCTGGGTACTCTGACCTTGTGCAAAACCTCCCCTCTGACCAGAACCCTGTGTAGGCGCGGAAGAACTCGCTCCCTTGTCACCCCCGGAACTCTGAACCGACGTAGTCTGGCGGAAGTGAGGTTGTTGCTGCCTCTGAGTGCCCCTAAACTGTTGGCCAACATTATACCCCGTTCCCGGCTGCTGCACGGAACCCGACTCACTTTGCACTATCGACCCCTGAGGACAATTCCTAGCGAGATGATCCATCTTCCCACAAACATAACAAGCCTTCTGGAGATGTGGACACTGAGCACGAACGTGTCCAGGTTGATTGCACTTGTAGCACACAGACGGAGGTCTAGGCAAAGCACCCCGAGTCCCTGAAGAAGAAGGTACCCTAAAGTTGGATTGGTTAGATGGTTGCTGAGATGGTTCCCTCTGTCTCTTCCGTCCTTGACTCCCAAAGCTTCCTGACGATGAACTCACACTCACAACTTGTTGCCTCGGTTCCCAAACTCCCCTATTCCTCTGTGCTTCCTTTGGTATTTCAATACTTCTCGCACACTCAACAACCTCGGCGTATTTTGTCTTACGTTGCACCATTACCATTCTCCTCACGGTATTATGAAGCCCTTTCTCAAAACGTCTACATTTCCTTTCCTCCGTCGCCACCAACTCTGGCGCAAATCGAGATAAAGATTGAAACTTTTGAGCGTATTCCGACACGGTCATACCCCCCTGCTCCAACTTCTCAAACTGATCTCTCAACTGCTCACGACTAGTCTCTGGAAAGTATTGTTCCTCAAATAATGTCTCAAACTCGGCCCACGTCAAATTTTCAACATCCGGTTCATTTACTTGAGCTACGGTCCTTGTCGCTCTCCTCGCATCCTTCCTAGATTCTAGGACAGACTCCCACCACTCATTGGCTTCCCCAGTAAGTTGAACAGCCACGATATTCACTCGTAAATCGTCTTCGGTAATCTTAAGAGCATTGAAAAGTTTACGGATTTGTGCTAACCAATGATCGGCCACAAGAGGATCACTACTTGTCCCATCAAACGTCGGTGGATTCCTACGGCTAAATTCTCGCATTGCTGATAAGGCTCGGTTGTCTGCATTTTCTCTAGGAGCTTGGTTGAACAGATTTGCAGCTGTAAGTGCTGCGACAAGATCCCTAGCAAATTGAGTTTGATTGGGTGGTATTTCTGCAGCCCTACCGGCCCCAGCCCCCGGATTCCTACCTGGGTTCTCCCCATGCTGACTAACTTCATCCTCTGGTGGCACCCCACGGCCACGACCACGGCCACGACCTCCCCGGTTTCCTGCCACACCCCGCCTAACACGCGATTTCGGAGGCATTTTACTACAAGATATAAGAAAGGAAAACTATTAATCACAACATCACAACTATGTCCCCAAATTCCCAACACAGGTTAATAACAACTCTACACCACTCTACGATATCGAAAATGCAATGCCACGTAATCATACGAATGTTAGTCACACAAGCATGCACAAGTCATGTAAAAAAAAAAAATACAGAATTTTGAACCCATGAGACGAAACGTCTCCCCACGGTCGCTAGGTGTTCTAAACCTAACGCTCTGATACCAAGTTGTCACACCCTCAATTTTTAACATAAATATAAATGATTTCCATAAATAAAATCTCGCCATAATTTGTACGATAACCAAAATGAAGTAGCGTTCCCAAAATATTACATCTTCGGCTCCGAGGCCCAAATTAACGCAAGTACTGAATATTCAAGAGTTAAAGGTTACAATATTCCATAGTCAAAAGATTTACTATAAAGTTACAAATACATCTTCAAAGAGATTTACAAAGATGCCTAAGTAACTCCTCAATCGATAGCTTTCAAAATAATGATCACATCCAAGCATTCCAAGCATGCACGCTATTGTCCTGTATTAGTACCTGAAAATGATAATAGGCTTGAGCTACACTAGCCCAGTAGGAAATTCTACGCTAACATTATATGCAAGAGAAATGCAAGGATGATCACAAGGAAGAACGAGATACAGACCACACAATAGGCAATAACCGAGGCTTAACAATCCGACAAACTCAGTATGAAATTTGGTATACACCTCAATCTTTAACCGTTTCACTCTCCATGTGTCCAATATCGCTTCACGTTAAGTGTCATGAGCCGAAGCTCCTGTCGGGCTAATTATGGGACCCCGATATCCCCTGCCAAGCGCCCACCGAGAAGGTTAGGCCTTGAGTGATCATTATGAGCATAAGCTCCTGCCAGGCTAATTATGGGACCCTGATATCCCCTGCCAGGCACCCACCCGTCGATGGGCCCCAAATGTTCTCGCTGTGTCGATAAGTGTCCAAAAATCTCTTACTCACATAACGTGTCATTTCAATTTAATCAAAGTCCATATGGAAATCAACGTCCAATTATACCAAACAAGGGGCGAGGGTTGCAAAGATACTCAACGAATATGATCGATAGTGTTATGGAGTGATTTGGTGACGTTTGGAACAAGTTAGAAGCGATCGGGGGTCAAGACAATGGAGTCGGAACAAGAAACAAAACTTAGCCTTAAGGCATTGAAGTATAGATACTATGAATTTCAGTATCTATACAACAGGCCTTAAAAACTTCCAGAGACCGATTGTATCGATACTGAATTAATCAGTATCGATACGGCAGTAACCTAAGCCGTTCCAGAGATTCCTGTATCGATACTGAGAAGAGCAGTATCGATACAAATGGGTGTTCGAGCAAATTTTCTGCAGATTTCAAGAAATCCAACCACAACAACAACAACAACAATAGACACGATTTCAAGCAAGGAGAGCACTTCTATTACATATATTGAGAGGTAGAATCCCTACCTCGAGGCCGAAGAACGAAACCCACAAGAATTTCAAGCCCTAGCTTCCGAAAATCGAAACCGAGAGCAATACGACTCCACCGAGCTCCAACCGGTGAAATACGGACCACAATACGCGTAGAGGATGAATGTTTGAAGGTTGTGTTGAGTGGGTTTTGGGTTATTGGAGTGAAATTTGGTGAGAGGGCAAGAGAGAGGGAGAGAGCCGAGAGAGAGCTGGGAGAGAGATGAAAAAAAAAGTGAAAAGGGAAAAAAATTTCCCAGGCATATACACGGCACACACATGCACAAATTACACTAGCACCCATAACTTTCAACTCCTTACACTTTGACCCCCAACTACAATATTCTCATTAATCCATCACTTTTCCATTTATAAAACAATAAAATTATAAAATGAATTTACGGGTCTCTACACCTTCCGTAGCACTAGGTCCCCAACACCAAATTCTCGAGGATGAACATGTTTATTATAACTCTTTATCAACTATTCCTGGTAGGAAGCCAGATGGATCAAAGCCCTTTCCCTCCTTTCCTCGGCGAGATCAAGCTCAATTTCAAGGGCCCTTTCATTGCCTCCACTCTCAACCAAAACGGTCCTGTTGGTCGGCAGACCTACTTTTAGAGGTATGACAGCATCTGTTCCATATGCCAATGAATAGGGGGTCTCTCCCGTAGACCTTCTAGGCGTTGTTCGGTGAGCCCACAAAACTAACGATAACTCGTCAGGCCACTTCCCTTTGGCTTTATCCAGCCTTTTCTTGATCCCATCAAGGATAGTTTTGTTAGATGCCTCTGCCTGCCCATTACTCTGAGGATAAGCTGGGGTGGAATAATAATTTCGTATTCCATACTGGACACAAAAAGCCTTGAATTTCTTCTGAAATTGGGATCCATTATCTGTAATCAATGAGTAAGGGACCCCAAATCGAGTGATGATGCTTTTCCACACGAACCTTTCTATCATGGGTTCAGTGATTTTGGCTAGTGGTTCTGCCTCAATCCACTTAGTAAAATAGTCAGTTGCCACTAGTAGAAATTTTCGATTCCCAGTTGCTTTGTGCAGTGGACCCACGATGTCCATCCCCCATTGAGCAAACGGCCAGGGACTTGTCAAAGGCATCAGATCCTCGGCGGGTGTTCGAATCAATGGTGAGAATTTTTGACATTTCTCACAAATCTTCACATACACCTTTGCATCTTCCTGCATGTGTGGCCACCAGTAGCCTTGGATAATTGCTCGGTGGGCAATGGATCTACTGTAGGGGGATGAAAACAATTGACGCTTCGGATCAACTGGATTGCAACGGCTTATTCGTGCCTCTTCACCGGAACCCTAGCTCGACGTCTGAACCCTAATCTGCAAAATAGACAGGGGGTGAGTGCACCTTTGCCTCTCGTGGCAAAGGCCCTCCGATGCCTTTGTTAGTATCACGTACTAGCAGTTAAACCCTAATTATCAGTAGGAAAGCAATAATAATGCAACGTATTGCGTACCTCTCACCTCTAGGTTTTCCTCATATTTATAGATTTATGGATGCTTGCTGTCCAAGCATCCTTATTGCCATAGGATTCCTAACTCGTATAGGAAACCCAGGATATCAAGGAGTCTCGTTTCCTTTATCAGTTTATGGAAAAGAGTCCTTTTAGGATTCTTTTCCTTTAAGAGCCGAACATCCCATACTCGTTGGGTATCTTTCTCAGATCCTATATTCTTGGGATCTTTATCCCTATATGAGACATGACTATTCTGGAATCTTCCAGAGTATTCTCTCTGCTCCTACTCTCGATTGGAGTTCCATCTTTGTTCGGCCGTCTCATAGCCGAACAGACGGCTTGGACCAGTTACCTCACATGTAACTGGTCCTTGAGCCCGTACAACCTTCCTGGACCATTGACTTCTCATGTCACTGGTCCATATTGCCGAACACTTGTTTAGCATGATGACTGTCCTGTCTATATTCAAACTATGGTCCTACGTACCATTTATTCGGATATCGATTGCATTGTTTTCAACCCGTGATCACTCGTATCACGTGCTAGGTTTTTTACTACATCTGTTCGGCTGTATCATAACCGAACAGTCTGCTTGAAGCCATGACTTCTCATATCGCTGGTCCATATCGCTGTTCACCGAACTGCCCGGCGATAAGTCCAGTCGTATTTACCTCGTGTTCCCAAACATCACGTGTTTGGTAACTAAATGTATCTGCTCGGGAATACCTCCCTACAATTGCTCCCCAGCTTCATGTATTTACCACTGTTCGGGGGTAATATATGACGCTTAGAAACAGAATTCTATCTAGACCAAACTCTTTTGATCCCGTGCAGTCATGATTTCAATACTTCATTGATGCCTTTTGGCGCCTATGTCATTATACCATTTCGGGGTAAATGACTCCACGTGGCACGTTTTCGTGTGCCTAGCATTAACTTCGAACTGACGTTCTATGAAACGGCGTCAGAACGGTTTCTGCTTTCCGTTACTTTTTCCTGTAACGGTGTGAGAGGAGACGTTTCGTCTCCGTCTCTCACCCCTTAACCCCTGAAAGAGCTCTCTTTGGGTTTTTACCAAAGATTTACACGCACTCCTTCTCTCTCTAGAAACCAGGCGAAAGCATCCCGCTATCCGCCATTGCCGCCACCTGCAAATTCAATTGCATTCAAGGGAATCGTCACATTTATTCTTGTAAGATTCTCGTTCTTACTCCATTTCGTCTTCTTAGGCTTCCCTCTGAGATCTCACTCTCAGATTCGTGGGTCGTTTTTCTAGGGTTTCAATTACACCCTTTTTCAGTCTTTCTTCTTTCCTGGGTATACCCATGGCTGACGATGGTGAGAATCCTTTGAGACCCAGTAAATTTAGGAATTATGTGAGACCCCTACTGCCATGGCGGCATTTAGGAGGGAATATAACGTTCCAGAGAACGTTGGTCTCGAACTCGCCCCCTGGGCGCAGATAGAGACGGAGGTTCCTGGGATCGAATGTGTATCCCCATTGTTGCCATCGTCGAAGGTGGAGTTCGATTTCCTCTTCACCCACTACTCCGTCAGATCCTAAACTGGTATCGTCTCACCCCCATGCAAGTATCAACAAACGTCTTTAGGCTGATAATGGGTGTAATAGCTTTGAATAGGATTCTGGGGACCCAGTTAGGAATTTGGGATATTCAGTGGTGGTACAGTATTGTACTAAACCCTGACTATAATACCTACTATTTCAAAGTTAGAAGGGCAGAAAAGCGCTTCGTGCTCAATCTGCCAGATTCTGCTCGTGACCACGAGATCGACTTCCTCTATGTGACTGGAGCATTCGAGCCCTTAGGGGAAGATGGCCAGGTGATAGGGCTCCATTGCCCCCACATATGGGGTTATCCACGTATGCTCTTGCTTTTTATCTTTTGCAATTTCTTCATTTACTGCTTTCTCGTAGCTTTCTCATGAACTAAATTGGTTTTTCAATTTGAAACTTGCAGCTGAAAACGTTAACAAACGTCCTAGACGTGAGCCGAGCTACATCCGAGCAGGGGACATTAACAGGATACTAAAGTATACAGGAGAACCAGGAACCCGAACAGCTGGTCGGGGTCGAGACGCTGATATACTGCTGGGATACGATCCTTCGTACAGAGGGGTCATTGATAGAAGACTTGCTCATCCTAGTACCAGTGCTGCATCCACCTCAACTGCCCCTCAAGAACGTATCTCAAGACTTCAAACTGGGGTTACTATTGCTGGCCTACCTGGTGAAGTTCCCATTTCAGAAGGCGTGCCACTTCCTCGTTTGAGACTCAGAAGATCTTCTCGTGGATCAGTCTCTAATCAACAACAATCCGAGCAGCTGATTGCATATCGTGATACCAGCCAGTCTTCTTCTTCTGGTTATTCTCGATCCCCTTGTAACCCAGGTACAATGACCCGTCAACCTCTTAATCTCAGCTCCTTACTTACTGTGCCCGCACGAGGACGAGGTGCTACCAACAGGGTAGCATCATCTGGCGCTCCGCCCCCACAACCTCGTCGCAATAGGGGGGGATCAGCAAGATCATCATCTTCTCCTCGGGGGGAGGAAGGTTCCCTTGATGCTGCTAACGCACATCGGGACAAACGGCCGAGGTCCGATGACCCAGCTGATTCTGTCCCACAGGCTGATACAGAAACCCATCTCCCTGTGTCACCAACTGCTCAAGTACTCCCCCAGACATGGACTCCTTCTTTTACTAGGGGAGACCGTCTTGTCCATGTTGGGGATAGTGCTAGTTCATCTGAGACTGCTCTAGCCTTGGCCCAAGGTTTAATGCTCCCTGTTGATTCGCAAAAGGAGTCTCTGTCGTCTCCTGATCGGCTGGTGTCTACTGGTCTTGTTAATGGAATTAAGGTAATGTGACTCAATCTTTTCATATAAGTCTTCATGTATATTTCGTATACCATATATCATATACTGCTACACTTGTCACTCACCACTCGCTGTTTTTGCCAGTTTATTCAAAAAATGGTAACCATGGGGCAAAAGTACCAAGAAGCTGAGGCCGAACAAATCAGGTTGCTAAATGACAACACTCGACTTCTTCGGACAGTTGCTCGGCTTGAAAGAGAAAGAGACAAAGCCAAGGCAGATTTTAATGGTGCTAAAGGCAAGCTGCAAGTTGCCGAAGAGAGCCTAAATCAAGCTTTGTCTGAAATAGACAGCACCAAGAAGGCTTCATATGAAGATGGCTACCAGAAGGGTTATGATGCCACAACCGCCAGTTACGTGGAACAGATGCCAGCTTTACAGGACCAGGTCTGGATTGCCAGCTGGGAAACCTGTCTTACAAAACTAGGGGTTGCTGAGGATTCACCCTTCTGGGTTGAGAACGAGCTGCCTAGCACCCGTGTTCAGAACATCGAGGACATTCCAGAGCCAACAGAACATCCAGAGGAAGACTTTGAACAGCAAATTGAAGAATTTGCTAATGCTGAGGAAGATATCCCCACGGATGTGGTCCCTACTGAAGCTCCTGCTCGGGATGTACCTGTTGAGCCCATTAACCTGGAAGAAAATGTAGTCGAAGATGGTGCCAATACTGACATCAACACTAACACTCCTGAGGTCCAGAATGTGGATTGATTTGGTAAGTATAAGAATTGTTTTGGTTGCTGGTCCTGCGTGACCATAAGCATACTTTGGCCCTGTGAGGCACCTGTTCAGTTTGAATACTTTGTTAACACAGGTATTTGGCCCTTCGTGGCATAACCTCATGTTTTGCTCGGCATCCTTTGTTGTTGCAGCTGCAATGTTTCAATCTAAGTATGTCGTATCATTTGTTTGCATAAGTATTTCGTACTTTTTAGCAAATCTTTCACGCCTGTCAAGTTTCACATACTTAAATTTGTTTAAGTGTCACGTACTTCAAAACATTTGTTTCCCAGTGTCTCGTACTGTTTTAAGTACTTTACAAGTGTATTCATACTTGTTAAGTATCACGTATTTAGAACATCACACAAGTGTCTCGTACTTGTGTTTCAGTTTCACGTACTGAACTAAATGTGGCTTACATTTAAGTCAAGCCAATATAGGTTCTCAAGTATCACGTACTTAAAACACCATATAAGTATCTCGTACTTTGAACGTCCATACAAGTATTTCGTACTTGTATTTGTTTAAAAGTAAACATACAAGTGTTTTCATACTTGTGTTCAAATGTATACCCAAGTTTCACATACTTGAAATTCTATACAAGTGTTTCGTACTTGTATTCGTTAAGTGTCACGTACTTAAAAATGTATAATGCTTTTAAGTTTCACATACTCAAAAGGTATGCCCTGCTCCCCAATACGAATAAGGAGAACCAAACTCGTAGTTCGTATTTAAATACCACAACAGTTTTTCGAAGTGATTGTATTCATAATCTGTAAAACGCAAGAGGGCGTTACTCGTACCCTTTGCAAAAACAATCAAAACTAGAACAAAGGAATTATATTCGTAATTCCCACACAATCACGTAGTGTAAATCCAAAACAGAATTTAATACTTCTAAACAAAGAACTTTCGTAAATTATGAACATTCCAAGGCCTCGGAATTGGATCACCATCCAGATCAGCCAATCGATAGGCTCCGATGCCCACAATCTCAGTTACTCTATACGGGCCTTCCCAGTTGGCCCCCAGTTTGCCCTCGTTAGCCACCTTGGTGTTGCCGAGCACTTTTCGTAGCACGAGGTCCCCAACACCAAATTCTCGAGGGTGAACATGCTTGTTGTAGCTTTTCATCAGTTGTTCTTGGTAAGAAGCAAGATGTACCAAGGCTTTTTCTCTCCTTTCCTCGGCAAGGTCAAGCTCGATTTGAAGGGCCTTGTCATTGCCTCCACTTTCAACCAAAACGGTCCTGTTGGTCGGCAGGCCTACCTCCAGAGGTATGACAGCCTCTGTTCCATAGGCCAATGAATAGGGGGTCTCTCCCGTAGACCTCCTAGGCGTTGTTCGATGAGCCCACAGGACCAATGGTAACTCGTCAGGCCACTTTCCCTTAGCTTTGTCCAGCCTCTTCTTTATCCCATCTAGGATAGTTTTATTAGATGCCTCTGCTTGCCCATTACTCTGAGGGTAGGCTGGGGTGGAATAAAAATTTCTTATTCCATATTGGGCACAAAAAGCCTTGAATTTCTTCTGGAATTGAGATCCATTGTCTGTAATCAATGAATAAGGGACCCCAAAACGAGTGATGATGTTTTTCCACACGAACCTTTCTATCATAGGCTCAGTGATTTTGGCCAGTGGTTCTGCCTCAATCCACTTTGTAAAATAGTCAGTTGCAACAAGCAGGAATTTTCGATTCCCAGTTGCTTTGTGCAATGGACCCACGATATCCATCCCCCATTGAGCAAAAGGCCAGGGACTTGTTAATGGCACCAGATCTTCAGCGGGTGTTCGAATCATTGGTGAGAACTTTTGACACTTCTCACAAATCTTTACATACACCTTTGCATCTTCTTGCATGTGTGGCCACCAGTAGCCTTGAGTAATTGCTCGGTGGGCAATAGATCTGCCTCCAGCATGGCTCCCACATGTTCCCTCGTGGATTTCATGAAGGAACTTCTGTACCATCTCAGGATGTACGCATAGCAAATAGGGACCTGTAAAGGATTTCCTATACAACTTACCCTCTGGGGACAGCCAAAACCTAGCAGATTTGACTCTTATCTTGTGGGCCTCCTTTTTATCAGAAGGGAGTATCTCGTCTCGTAAGAACTCCATTATTGGGTCCATCCAACTTGGTCCTTGGTTCACGTCCAAGACCAAGTCTACACTCTGTAGGGGGATGAAAACAATTGACGCTTCGGATCAACTGGATTGCAACGGCTTATTCGTGCCTCTTCACCGGAACCCTAGCTCGACGTCTGAACCCTAATCTGCAAAATAGACAGGGGGTGAGTGCACCTTTGCCTCTCGTGGCAAAGGCCCTCCGATGCTTTTGTTAGTATCACGTACTAGAAAACTCAGCCCTAATTATCAGTAGGAAAGCAATAATAATGCAGTATTGCGTACCTTTCACCTCTAGGTTTTCCTCATATTTATAGATTTATGGATGCTTGCTGTCCAAGCATCCTTATTGCCATAGGATTCCTAACTCGTATAGGAAACCCAGGATATCAAGGAGTCTCGTTTCCTTTATCAGTTTATGGAAAAGAGTCCTTTTAGGATTCTTTTCCATTAAGAGCCGAACATCCCATACTTGTTGGGTATCTTTCTCAGATCCTATATTCTTGGGATCTTTATCCCTATATGGGACATGACTATTCTGGAATCTTCCAGAGTATTCCCTCTGCTCCTACTCTCGATTGGAGCTCTACCTTTGTTCGGCCGTCTCATGGCCGAACAGACGGCTTGGACCAACTACCTCATATGTAACTGGTCCTTGAGCCCGTACAACCTTTCTGGACCATTGACTTCTCATGTCACTGGTCCATATTGCCGAACACTTGTTTAACATGATGACTGTCCTGTCTATATTCAAACTATGGTCCCACGTACCATTTATTTGGATATTGATTGCATTGCTTTCAACCCGTGATCACTCGTATCACGTGCTAGGTTCTTTACATCATCTGTTCGGCTGTATCATAACCGAACAGTCTATTTATAGCCATGACTTCTCATATCACTGTTCACCGAACTGCTCGGCGATAAGTCTGGTCGTATTTACCACGTGTTCCTAAACATCATGTGTTTGGCAACTAAATGTATCTGCTCGGGAACACCTCCCTACAATTGCTCCCCAGCTTCATGTATTTACCACTGTTCGGGGGCAATATATGACGCTTTTAGAAACAGAATTTTTACTACGACCAGACTCTTCTGATCCCATGCAGCCATAATTTCAATATCTCATTGATGTATTTTGGCGCCTCCGTCACTATACCATCTCGAGGTAATGACTCCACGTGGTGCTCATCGTACGCTTTTCATTTAATGTGATCTGCCACTCTGTTCAAACGACGTCAATACGCCGTTTAGTTAGAACCCTTTTCCCCGTTACTTTTCCTGTAACGGCGTAAGAGGGGACGCTTCGTCTCCGTTTCTCCCTCTTAAACCCCAAAAAAGGGGTCATTTGGGTTTTTACCCAAAAACACTCGAACTTTCTTTGAGACTTTCCCTCTAAGCTTTTCTGCCATCGCCGCCTTCTGAAAACCCGATCGCGTTTCAGGAAATCGTCACGGTTCCCTTGTAAGATTCTCGTTCTTAACTCTATTTTCTCTGCTTAGGTTTTCCATCTGAGATTTCATTCTCGAATTTGTAGATCACTTCTAGGGTTTTAGTCTCGTCCAGTCGCATTTTTATACTTCCTTCGAGTATATCCATGGTGGATGAACACGACAACCTTCCTAAACCCGGTAAATTTAGGAAATTATGCGAGACCCCTTCTGCCATGACAGCATTTAGGAGGGATTACAACGTTCCAGAAAATGTTGGTCTCGAACTCGCCCCTCTAGGGGCAGATAGGGACGGTGGCTCTTGGGATAGAATGTGTATCCCAATCGTAGCCATCGTCGAAGGCGGGGTCCGTTTCCCCCTTCATCCACTCCTTCGTCAAATCCTGAGTTGGTACCGTCTCACTCCAATGCAAGTGTCAACAAATGTGTTTAGGTTGATAATGGGGGTAGTTGCTTTGAATAGGATTCTAGGCACCCAGCTGGGGATCTGGGATATTCAGTGGTGGTACAGCATTGTACTTAACCCTGATTATAACACATACTATTTCAAAGTAAGAAGGGCAGAAAAGCGCCTCGTGCTGAACCTGCCAGATTCTGCTCGGGACCATGAGGTTGATTTTCTCTATGTCACTGGAGCTTTCGAACCTCTAGGAGAGGATGGTCAAGTGGTGGGGCTCCACTGCCCCCACATATGGGGCTACCCACGTAATACTCCTCATTTTCCTAATTCTGAAAGTTTCTGTTTACTGCTTTCTCGTAGCGTTTCCTTATGTCTTATTTATTTTAACATTTTGGATGCAGCTGATAACGCTAACCACCGTCCCAGACGTACACCAAGCAATATCCGAACAGAGGATATCAACAAAGTACTTAAATACACAGGAGTGCCGGGTACCCGAACAGCTGGTCGGGGTCGGGACGTTGACGTGCTGCTGGGGTACGAACCTTCATACAGAGGAGTCATTGATAGAAGACTAGCTCATCCCAACACCAGTGCTGCTTCTACCTCCACTGCCCCCCAACCACGAAACACAAGGCTACAAGCTGGTGTCACTGTTGCCGGTCAGTCAGACGAGATTGCTATCCCTGACGGTGTACCTCAAACACGTGTGGTACTTAGAAGATCTAGGCGTAGGCAAGTCATTACCGAACAACAACCTGTTCTACACCCAATCACCAGTCAGTCTTCCTCATCCGGATATTCTCGATCTCCTCCGACTCCAGGTACAATGACACACCAACCCATCAACCTTAGCTCTTTACTTACTGTCTCCTCACGGGGACGAGGTGCTACCAATAGGGTAGCATCAACTGGTGTCCCTCCCCCGCGTTCACGTCGCAATAGGGGGGGATCTGCACGGTCATCTTCTTCTCCTCGGGAAGTTGATACTGCTACAGAAGCCACCGACTTCCATCGAGACAAACGTCCAAGAGCTGACAGTCAAGACGGTACTGCTCCTGGAGCAGTTACCGAAACTCATCATCCCATCTCTCCAACCACTGAAGTCCTTCCTCAGACTTGGATGCCTCCCTTCACTAGGGGAGATCGTCCTGTTCATGTCGGGGATAGTGCTAGCTCCTCGGAGACAGCACTTGCCCTTGCCCAAGGCTTACTGCTCCCTGTAGATATGCAGAAAGAATCTGAGGCTACATCTGATCGGCTCGTCGCCACTGGACTCGTCAGTGGTATTAGGGTAATGTGATTTAATCTTTTCATATAAATCTTAGTGCATATTTCATACACCACTGGATATTCTTATTGCTTACTTGTTCGGTGTTTTGCCAGTTCATTCAAAAAATGGTCACTTTAGGTAAAAAGTACCAAGAAGCAGACGCAGAAAGGGTGAGGCTGATGAATGACAATACCAGACTGCTCCGAACAGTTACCAGGCTGGAGAGAGAAAGAGACAAGGCCAAATCTGACTTCAACCAAACTAAGGAAAAACTTGAAGTTGCCGAAGAGAGCCTCAATCAGGCGTTATCAGAGATTGATACTGCCAAAAAAGCTGCATATGAGGATGGGTACCAGAAAGGATTTGACACCACAACTGCGAACTATGTTCAACAGATTCCCGCTCTTCAAGATCAAATTTGGATTGCTTGCTGGGAAACCTGTTTAACAAAGGTTGGCGTTGCTGAGGACTCTCCATTGTGGACTGATAATGAACTACCGAGCAGCCGGTCTGCAGCTTCCCAACAGCAAGATGTTCCTCTGGAAGATGATGTTGAGCAGCAGATTGAAGATTTTACTGGAGCAGAAGAAGACATCCCATCTGGTTCCCAGGCTGTCCTGTCCCCAGCTCAAGATGCGGTCAATGAACCCATTGTGTTGGAGGAGAATCCAGCAGATGATGGGGCAGGTCCCCAGGTTAATACGGATGTTCCGGAAGTCCAGAATGTGGACTGACTGTTGGTAGGCTTGTCTGAACTCCTTGTTTTTGGTTGCTGGTCCTGCGTGACCATAAGCATTTGGCCCTGTGTGGCTCCCAAACTTTTAATATTTTGTCTCAAACAGGTATTCGGCCCTCCGTGGCATTTGCTCGGCTCTCTTCTGTTTATTACATCTGTTCGGATGCATTGCTTTAATCTCAAGTATTTCGTACCATTGATTTGTTTGATCATATATTTTGTGTCTGCATAAGTATTTCGTACCCAAGCAGATCCTAGAAACAGGACGTCGTTGTACTGAATCTAAGTTTCACGTACTTAGAAACTTTTGTTGAACCAGTTTTTCGGACTGGTTTTCAAGTTTTAGTACATACAAGTGTTTTCATACTTGTATTCGTAAGGTTCATATAGGCATATAGGTGTAAGCCATGCCATTTGCTTTTTACAAGTCTTTCAAGTGTTGTCACACAAACACTTGATCATAAAGGATTTCCTCAAGTTTCACATACTTAAGTATCTCGTACTTGTATTCGTTAAGTGTCACGTACTTAAGAATTTGGCTTACATTTAAGTCAAGCCAATATAGTCTCTTAAGTATCACGTACTTAAGATGCCATATAAGTATCTCGTACTTTGAACGTCCATACAAGTATTTCGTACTTGTATTATAAAAAAACATACAAGTGTTTTCATACCTGCAGTTAGTTTAAGTGTCACGTACTTGGTTTTAAGTTTCACATACTTAAAAACTTTTAAGTTTCACATACTTAAAAGGTATACCCTGCTCCCCAATACGAATAAAGGAGACTAAACTCGTAGTTCGTATTTAAATACCACAACAGTTATATGAAATAAGTGATTTTATTCATAATCTGCAAAACGCAAGAGGGCGTTTATTCGTACCCCATAAAGTAATCAAAAATAGAACAAAGGAATTATATTCGTAATTCCCACACAATCACGTAGTGCAAATCTAAAACAGATTTTAATACTTCTAAACAAAGAACTTTCGTAAATTATGAACATTCCAAGGTCTTGGAATTGGATCACCATCCAGATCTGCCAATCTATAGGCTCCTATGCCCACAATTTCAGTTACTCTGTACGGGCCTTCCCAGTTGGCCCCCAACTTACCTTCGTTAGCCACCTTGGTATTGCCGAGCACTTTTCGTAGCACAAGGTCCCCAACACCAAATTCCCTAGGATGAACATGTTTGTTGTAGCTTTTCATCAGCTGTTCTTGGTAAGAAGCAAGATGTACCAAGGCTTTTTCTCTCTTCTCCTCGGCAAGATCAAGCTCAATTTCAAGGGCCCTGTCATTGCCTCCACTTTCAACCAAAGCTGTCCTGTTGGTCGGCAGACCCACTTCCAGAGGTATAACAGCCTCTGTTCCAAATGCCAATGAATAGGGGGTCTCTCCCGTAGACCTCCTAGGCGTTGTTCGGTGAGCCCACAAAACTAATGGTAACTCATCAGGCCATTTGCCCTTAGCTTTGTCCAGTCTTTTCTTGATTCCATCAAGGATAGTTTTATTAGATGCCTCTGCTTGCCCATTACTCTGAGGGTAAGCTGGGGTGGAATAATAATTTCTTATTCCATACTGGGCACAAAAAGTCTTGAATTTCTTCTGAAATTGGGATCCATTGTCCGTAATCAATGAATAAGGGACCCCAAAACGAGTGATGATGTTTTTCCACACGAACCTTTCTATCATAGGTTCAGTGATTTTGGCTAATGGTTCTGCCTCAATCCACTTCGTAAAATAATCAGTTGCTACAAGCAGGAATTTTCGGTTCCCAGTTGCTTTGTGCAATGGACCTACGATATCCATTCCCCATTGGGCAAAAGGCCAGGGACTCGTCAAAGGCACCAGATCCTCAGCAGGTGTTCGAATCATTGGTGAGAATTTCTGACACTTCTCACAAATCTTTACATAAACTTTTGCATCTTCTTGCATGTGTGGCCACCAGTAGCCTTGAGTAATTGCTCGGTGAGCAATGGATCTCCCTCCAGCATGGCTCCCACATGTTCCCTCGTGGATCTCATGAAGGAACTTCTGTACCATCTCAGGATGTACGCATAGCAAATAAGGACCTGTGAAGGATTTCCTGTACAACTTACCCTCTGGGGACATCCAAAACCTAGCAGATTTGACTCTTATCTTATGGGCCTCCTTCTTATCAGAAGGGAGTATCTCGTCTCGTAAGAACTCTATTATTGGGTCCATCCAACTTGGTCCTTGGTTCACGTCCAAGACCAAGTCTACACTCCTTCCAATGCTCGGCTCATTCAGATATTCAACTGCTACCTTCCTTTTGAACTCAGTAGGAACAGCCGCAGCCAACCATGCTAAGGAATCCGCATGAGCATTCTGTCCTGAACTTATTTGCTCAATATATACCCTCTCGAAGGTATCAAGCAGGTCCTTGGCTGCCTGCACGTAGGCCACCATCTTTTCATTTCGAGTCTCGTACTCGCCGGACAGTTGATTCACAACAAGCTGGGAATCACAATACACCCTTACCCGCTCTGCTTTAAGGTTTTTCGCACTTCTCAGTCCTGCCAAGAGTGCTTCATATTCAGCCACATTATTGGATGCACTAAATCCAAGCCGAACAGAGAGTTCAATCAGAACTCCTTGAGGAGGAAAAAGGACAATTCCAATTCCAGAACCAGTATTACATGCTGATCCATCAACGAATAGCTTCCATTCTTTAGGATCCTGTTCGGCAAAAGGTTGATCCTTCAAGGATGATGTGTTAGCCGCCTGCTCCTTTCTCGTAGGAGGCAAGGGAGCTACAGTGGGGGAAAACTCTGCCACAAAATCAGCCAACACTTGGCCTTTAATTGCTGTTCGTGGCTGATATTCGAGATCATACTGGCTCAGCTCCACAGACCATGTCGAGATCCTTCCCGAGAAATCTGCCTTTCGAAGCAGTGATTTTAATGGATACTCGGTATGAATCACAACCTTATGGCTTTGGAAGTAGTGTGGCAATTTCCTAGTTGCTGTCCTAAGTGCCAGGACAAGTTTTTCTAATGGCAGATATCTCGTCTCTGCATCCAATAATGTCTTGCTAACATAATAAATGGGGATTTGCTCGATCCCCAAATCCCTCAATAAGACTGCACTAACTGCGTGCTCGGAAACAGCTAAATACAGAATTAAGGACTCACCTGGCTGTGGAGTTGACAATAATGGGGGTTCGGCCAAGTACTTTTTCAGGTCTTGGAAGGCCTGCTCACATTCAGCTCCCCATTCAAATCCCTCCCTCTTTTTCAGTAACTGAAAAAAGGGTCTGCACTTGTCACTTGACCTGCTGATGAATCTGTTCAATGCTGCTGCCATTCCTGTCAGCCTCTGGACTTCCTTGGTAGTTTTGGGACTCTGTAATCTCTGCAAAGCATCAATTTGTTCGGGATTTGCCTCTATCCCCCTTATGGTTACCAAATGGCCCAAGAACTTTCCTGAACCAACTCCGAACGCACACTTCGAGGCGTTGAGTTTCAACTTGTATTTCCTCAAAATGTCAAAGACTTCTCTTAAATCAGTGATATGCCCTCCTTTTTCTCGACTTTTCACCACCATATCGTCAATGTAAACTTCTAAAGTTTTCCCAATGAGATTTTTGAACATGATGGTTGCAAGTCTTTGGTATGTAGCCCCAGCATTCTTCAGTCCAAACGGCATGACACTGTAGCAGTATAATCCTCGAGGTGTGATGAAGGAAGTCTTCTCTTGATCAGGTTCAAACATAGCAATCTGATGATATCCTCGATATGCATCGAGAAAACTCATTCGCTCGTAACCAGAGGTTGCATCAACCAACTGGTCAATCCTGGGCAAAGGAAAACTATCCTTAGGACACGCTTTGTTTAGGTCTGTGAAGTCCACACAGACACACCACTTTCCATTCTTCTTCTTTACTACAACAGTGTTGGATAACCACTCGGGGTAATAGACTTCTCGTATTGCTTTGGCTTCCAACAAACGATCTACCTCCTCAATCACTGCATCTACATGCTGCACGGCTGCCCTTCGTTTCTTCTGAATGATCGGCTTGTGCTGTGGGTCGATGTTTAGATGGTGACAGATCACATCTGCATCCACCCCAGGCATTTCCTCAGGCACCCATGCAAAAACATCAATATGCTCTTTCAAGAATTTTACCGATTCGGCCTTTTCATCTATTGGTAGTGATTCCCCAACCAAAAAATATCTTTCAGGATCAATCTCGTTGATCTGAATCTTCTCCAAGCCCTCTACCACTTTTTCAGCCGGGCTTCTTCCAACATCTTCGATGGTTGGTTGATCTGGTACTTCCAGTGTATGAATATGGTGGACTTTTGGGGCTGTTTTGATGATGGAAATTAAGCATTGTTGCGCCACCTTCTGGTTGCCTTTAAGAACTTCAATCCCATTTGATCCTGGGAATTTTACCATCTGGTGATAAGTCGAGGAGACTGCTCTCATCTTATGCAACCATGTCCTCCCTATAATCGCGTTATAGGAAGAAGGGACATCGACCACTAAAAAGTCCGTTCTTAGCACCACTGATCCGGCCCGAACAGGTAATGTCACTTTTCCAAGGGGCCAAACTGCTCCTGCACCGAACCCAATAAGAGGCGTTGTAGACTGTTCTAAGTCTGATTGTGCCAGCCCCATCTTCTTGAATGCATCGTAGTACAATACCTCTGTACAGCTCCCCGAGTCCACTAGAATTCTTTCGATGTCGTATTCCCCAACTCGTAGGGTTACGACCAATGCATCATTGTGGGGTATTTGGACCTCCCCCAAATCCTCATCACTGAATGCCATGCTCTCTTTGCATACATCAGTCTCTCGCCCCCTCTTGTTTCCCAACCGCATCACATGCTGATCATGCTTGACTTGCCTCTGAAATAGCCTAACCTCACTTCTCGTGTAAGGTGTGGCCAATCCATGTATCATATGGATGACGCCTTTAGGGTTTTGTTCGTAACCCAACTCCATGGCTTTCCCTTTCTCTTTAGGGTCCTCCTGGATAAATTCCTTAAGATAGCCCCGAGAGACTAAATCATCAAGGTGCCTTTTATATGTCTCACAATCTTCTGTCATATGGCCCCAATCCTTATGATAACTGCAGTGCTGATTCGTAGCACGTTTTGCATCTTTGTCTCCTCCTAGACTCGGAGGCCATTTGAAATATGGTTGATTCTTTATTCGATAAAGAATCCTGTAAATTGGCTCCTTCCAAACTGTGGTGATAGAAAAGAAGGATTTAGGGTCTGGAGCTTGCTTTTCTTTGTATGACTCCTTCTTATTCTGCCCGTATTCCTTTCTATCTCTGTAAGTCTTGGGTTCTGGCTTCTCCACCTTTTTAGCAGGTGCCTTTGGCTGTTCAGCAATTATTCTGCCGTCCTCACGGAGTATATCATCCTCCATTCTGGCATGTTGTTCTATCCGTTCCATCAATTTAGCCAGGGTGGCTACCGGATGTTTATTCAATGAACGGCGCAGCTCTCCCCGAACAGGTAAACCAGTTTTGAATGTTGCAATTGCGTACTCCTCACTACAACTTTCAATCTCGTTAAAAGTCTCCCAGTACTTCTTTGCATAATCCCTGATCTGTTCGTTCTCCTCCTGCTTCATGGTGGAAAGACTTTCAAAAGTCTTCGGGGCTTTTCTGCTTGTCAAGAACCGAGCAGTGAATTCCTCTGCCAACTGCCTCCATCCTCGTATGGATCGTGGGGCCAGTTTATGAAACCAGGACAAAGCCACTTTGCCAAGACCAGAGGGAAACATCTTGCACAAGATGGAATCATCCCCCTCATGCATAAACATGGCCTGTTGATAATGCTGTATGTGAGCCACGGGATCCGTATTTGTCTCGTAAAGTACGAACGCCCCGTGCTTCACTCTGCTCGGCAATCTCGCTTCTTGTAGCCTCCTTGTAAAGGGGGAGGCCGCAATATTACTCAGGGCCTTGCGTGCTGCTTCTCGTGCAGTCATTGTCCCATCCTCTTTTTCCTTCAAATTGTGGGCTGAAGCTTCGGCCCAATCAGCATCAGGTCTCTCGTACCTGTCTCGATGATGCTTTCTCGTATCCTCTTCCTCGGGGGTAGAGCTTCGATCTCTGCTTCTCCTTTTTCGTGAAGAAGTCTTTTTCTCTGGTGTTCGGCTTCTACTTCTTCTTCCCCTTTTTCGTGGAGAAGCCTTATGACGCCCTATAACAGGACTTCTACTCCCCCTTCTGCGTGAATGAGTCTGTTCATGAATCACCAGGGCCCGTCCGTCCCTTTGGGAATTCCGTCGAGAGAGTCCAGAATCCTCGGGATGATCCCTAATTCTTTTCAATTCTCTGATCTCATGCTCTCGTTTTTTAATCAGACGAGCATACTCCTCGACTTCTTGCCTCTTCCTATCAAGAACGTCGTCACTATGGTGCACACTCCTGGAGTGCGCGATCGATTCATCCCTTTGATGGGATTTACTCCTTCTCGTGGATCTCGAAGCCGTCTCTCCATCTCCTCTATTTTTGGAGTTATGATGCACGGTAAGGGGGCGGTCCTTACTCGTGTTCCTTCTGTGCCCACCCTGGGGCTTTCTCAGAGCCCCAGGTGGTGATTTGTCCCTTCCCTCATCTAACACATCTTTTGGTTCATGCGGCGTTGCTGGAGTTACTTCCACCATGGTCGTATTTCAAAAGGGAATTCTTTCGTTTCCCACAGACGGCGCCAATTGTAGGGGGATGAAAACAATTGACGCTTCGGATCAACTGGATTGCAACGGCTTATTCGTGCCTCTTCACCGGAACCCTAGCTCGACGTCTGAACCCTAATCTGCAAAATAGACAGGGGGTGAGTGCACCTTTGCCTCTCGTGGCAAAGGCCCTCCGATGCTTTTGTTAGTATCACGTACTAGAAAACTCAGCCCTAATTATCAGTAGGAAAGCAATAATAATGCAGTATTGCGTACCTTTCACCTCTAGGTTTTCCTCATATTTATAGATTTATGGATGCTTGCTGTCCAAGCATCCTTATTGCCATAGGATTCCTAACTCGTATAGGAAACCCAGGATATCAAGGAGTCTCGTTTCCTTTATCAGTTTATGGAAAAGAGTCCTTTTAGGATTCTTTTCCATTAAGAGCCGAACATCCCATACTTGTTGGGTATCTTTCTCAGATCCTATATTCTTGGGATCTTTATCCCTATATGGGACATGACTATTCTGGAATCTTCCAGAGTATTCCCTCTGCTCCTACTCTCGATTGGAGCTCTACCTTTGTTCGGCCGTCTCATGGCCGAACAGACGGCTTGGACCAACTACCTCATATGTAACTGGTCCTTGAGCCCGTACAACCTTTCTGGACCATTGACTTCTCATGTCACTGGTCCATATTGCCGAACACTTGTTTAACATGATGACTGTCCTGTCTATATTCAAACTATGGTCCCACGTACCATTTATTTGGATATTGATTGCATTGCTTTCAACCCGTGATCACTCGTATCACGTGCTAGGTTCTTTACATCATCTGTTCGGCTGTATCATAACCGAACAGTCTATTTATAGCCATGACTTCTCATATCACTGTTCACCGAACTGCTCGGCGATAAGTCTGGTCGTATTTACCACGTGTTCCTAAACATCATGTGTTTGGCAACTAAATGTATCTGCTCGGGAACACCTCCCTACACACTCCTCCCAATGCTCGGCTCATTGAGGTATTCTACTGCCACCCTTCTTTTAAACTCTGTTGGTACTGCTGCAGCCAACCAAGCTAAAGAATCTGCATGAGCATTCTGTCCAGAACTTATTTGCTCAATATATACCCTCTCGAAAGTATCAAGCAAGTCTTTTGCTGCCTGCACGTAGGCTACCATCTTTTCATTCCGAGTCTCGTACTCGCCGGACAGTTGATTCACAACAAGCTGGGAATCACAATACACCCTGACCCGTTCTGCTTTAAGGGTCTTCGCACTTCTCAATCCTGCCAAGAGTGCTTCATATTCAGCCACATTATTCGATGCACTGAATCCAAGCCGAACAGAAAGTTCAATCAGAACTCCTTGAGGAGGAAAGAGGACAACTCCAATTCCAGAACCAGTACTACACGCTGATCCATCAACGAATAACTTCCATTCTTTTGGATCCTGTTCGGCTACGGGTTGATCCTTCAAGGATGATGTCTTAACTGCCTGTTCCTTTCTCGTAGGAGGCAAGGGAGCAACAGTGGGGGAAAACTCTGCCACAAAATCAGCCAACACCTGGCCTTTAATTGCTATGCGTGGCTGATACTCGAGATCATACTGACTTAACTCCACGGACCACGTCGAGATCCTTCCCGAAAAATCTGCCTTTCGAAGCAGTGACTTTAACGGATACTCAGTATAAACCACAACCTTATGGCTTTGGAAGTAGTGTGGCAATTTCCTGGTTGCTGTCCTAAGTGCCAGGACAAGTTTTTCTAAAGGCAGATATCTCGTCTCTGCATCCAACAATGTCTTGCTAACATAATAAATGGGGATTTGCTCGGTCCCCAAATCCCTCAACAAGACTGCACTTACTGCATGCTCGGAAACAGCTAAGTACAGAATTAAAGAGTCACCAGGCTGTGGAGTTGACAACAGTGGGGGCTCGGCCAGGTACTTCTTCAGGTCCTGGAAAGCTTGTTCACATTCTGCTCCCCATTCAAATCCCTCCCTCTTTTTCAATAGCTGAAAAAAGGGTCTGCATTTATCGCTTGACCTGCTGATGAATCTGTTAAGTGCTACTGCCATTCCAGTCAGCCTTTGGACTTCCTTGGTAGTTTTGGGACTCTGTAGTCTTTGTAAGGCATCAATCTGATCGGGATTTGCCTCTATCCCTCTCAAAGTTACCAAATGGCCCAGGAATTTTCCTGAACCAACTCCAAATGCACACTTCGAGGCGTTGAGTTTCAGCTTATACTTCCTCAGGATTTCGAACACTTCCCTTAGATCAGAAATATGCCCTCCCTTTTCTCGACTCTTTACCACCATATCATCTATGTAAACTTCCAAAGTCTTCCCGATGAGCTTCTTGAACATAATGGTTGCAAGTCTTTGGTATGTAGCCCCAGCATTCCTTAGTCCAAAGGGCATAACACTGTAACAGTATAACCCTCGTGGTGTGATGAACGAAGTCTTCTCTTGATCAGGTTCAAACATAGCAATCTGATGATATCCTCGATATGCATCGAGAAAACTCATTCGCTCGTAGCCAGAGGTTGCATCAACCAATTGGTCAATCCTAGGCAAAGGAAAACTGTCCTTAGGACATGCCTTGTTCAGGTCTGTGAAGTCCACGCAGACACGCCACTTTCCGTTCTTCTTCTTTACCACAACAGTGTTGGATAACCATTCTGGGTAATAGACTTCACGTATTGCCTTGGCCTCCAATAAACGATCGACCTCTTCGATCACAGCATTTACATGCTGTACGGCTGCCCTTCGTTTCTTCTGAATGATCGGCTTATGCAGAGGATCAATGTTTAAATGGTGACAGATCACATCTGCATCCACCCCAGGCATTTCCTCAGGTACCCATGCAAAGACATCAATATACTCTTTCAGAAATCGTATCGACTCAGCCTTTTCGTTTGCTGGTAATGATTCCCCAATCAAAAAATATCTTTCAGGATCAGTCTCGTTGATCTGAATCTTCTCCAGGCCCTCAAGCACTTTTTCAGCCGGGCTTCTTCCAACATCCTCGATGGTTGGTTGGTCTGGTACTTCTAATGTGTGAACATGGTGGACCTTCGGGGCTGTTTTAATGATGGAAATCAAGCATTGCTGTGCCACTTTCTGGTTTCCTTTAAGGATTTCAATCCCATTTGATCCTGGGAACTTCACCATCTGGTGATAAGTCGAGGAGACTGCTCTCATTTTGTGCAACCAAGTCCTCCCTATAATCGCGTTATAGGAAGATGGGACATCGACCACCAAAAAGTCCGTTCTTAACACCACTGATCCGGCCCGAACAGGTAACGTTACCTTTCCTAGGGGCCAGACTGCTCCTGCACCGAACCCAATTAGAGGTGTTGTTGATTGTTCTAAGTCTGGTTGGGCCAGGCCCAGCTTCTTGAATGCATCATAGTACAACACCTCTGTACAGCTCCCCAAGTCCACTAGAATTCTTTCGATGTCGTATTCCCCAACTCGTAGGGTTACGACCAATGCATCATTGTGGGGTATTTGGACCTCCGCTAAATCATCGTCACTGAATGCCATGCTCTCGTTGCATGCATTAGTCTCTCGCCCTCTCTTGTTTCCCAACCGCATCACGTGCTGATCATGCTTGACCTGTCTTTGCAACAGCCTCACCTCACTCCTCGTATAAGGTGCAGCCAACCCATGTATCATATGGATCACGCCTTTAGGGTGTTGCTCGTAACCCAGTTCCATGGCCTTCCCTTTCTCTTTAGGGTCCTCCTGGATAAACTCTTTGAGATAGCCCCGAGAGACCAAATCATCAAGGTGCCTCTTGTATACCTCACAATCCTCGGTCATATGGCCCCAATCTTTGTGATAACTGCAGTGCTGATTCGTAGCACGTTTTGCATCTTTGTCTCCACCTAGACTTGGGGGCCATTTAAAATATGGCTGATTCTTTATTCGATAAAGAATCTTGTATATTGGTTCTTTCCAAACCGTAGTGATAGAAAAGAAGGACTTGGGGTCAGGAGCTTGCTTGTCCTTGTATGCCTCCTTCTTAGCCTGCCCGTACTCCCTTCTGTCTTTGTAAGACTTGGGTTCTGGCTTATCCACCTTTTTGGCAGGTGCCTTCTGCTGTTCGGCAACCGTCCTGCCATCCTCACGGAGTATGTCATCCTCCATTCTGGCGTGTTGCTCTATCCGTTCCATCAATTTAGCCAAGGTGGCTACTGGATGTTTATTCAATGAACGGCGCAGCTCCCCCCGAACAGGCAAACCAGTTTTGAACGTAGCAATTGCATACTCTTCACTGCAACTTTCAATCTCGTTGAAAGTTTCCCAGTACTTCTTTGCATAATCCCTGATCTGCTCGTTCTCCTCCTGCTTCATGGTGGAAAGACTTTCAAAAGTCTTTGGGGCCTTTCTGCTCGTTAAGAACCGAGCAGTGAATTCCTCTGCCAACTGCCTCCATCCTCGTATGGATCGTGGGGCCAACTTATGAAACCAGGATAAAGCCACCTTGCCAAGACTGGAGGGAAACATCTTGCACAAGATGGAATCATCCCCCTCATGCATAAACATGGCCTGTTGGTAATGCTGTATGTGAGCTACGGGATCCGTATTTGTCTCGTAAAGTACGAATGCACCGTGCTTCACTCTGCTCGGCAACCTTGCTTCTTGTAGCCTCTTTGTAAAGGGAGAGGCTGCAATATTACTCAGGGCCTTGCGTGCTGCTTCTCGTGCAGTCACTGTCCCATCCTCTTCCTCCTTTGACTTGTGGGCCGTAGCCTTGACCCAATCAGCATCAGGTCTCTCGTACCTGTCTCGATGATGCTTTCTCGTGTCCTCTTCCTCGGGGGTAGAACTCCGGTCTCTGCTCCTCTTTTTTCGTGAAGAAGTCTTTCTCTTCGGTGTTCGGCTTCTACTTGTTCTTCCCCTTTTTCGTGGAGAAGCTTCGTGACGCCCTCTAACAGGACTTCTGCTCCTTCTTCCTCGTGAAGGATCTTTTCTGTATTGTACCATAGCATACCTACTGCCTCTAGAATTTCCTCGAGACAGGCCAGAATCCTCCGGATGCTCCCTAATTCTTTCCAATTCTTTGATCTCATGCTCTCGTTTTTTAATCAGACGAGCATACTCCTCGACTTCTTGCCTCTTCCTATCAAGAACGTCGTCACTATGGTGCACACTCCTGGAGTGCGCGATTGATTCATCCCTTTGATGGGATTTACTCCTTCTCGTGGATCTTGAAGCCGTCTCTCCATCTCCTCTATTTTTGGAGTTATGATGCACGGTAAGGGGGCGGTCCTTACTCGTGTTCCTTCTGTGCCCACCCTGGGGCTTTCTCAGAGCCCCGGGTGGTGATTTGTCCTTTCCCTCATCTAACACATCTTTTGGTTCATGCGGCGTTGCTGGAGTTACTTCCACCATGGTCGTATTTCAAAAGGGAATTCTTTCGTTTCCCACAGACGGCGCCAATTGTAGGGGGATGAAAACAATTGACGCTTCGGATCAACTGGATTGCAACGGCTTATTCGTGCCTCTTCACCGGAACCCTAGCTCGACGTCTGAACCCTAATCTGCAAAATAGACAGGGGGTGAGTGCACCTTTGCCTCTCGTGGCAAAGGCCCTCCGATGCCTTTGTTAGTATCACGTACTAGCAGTTAAACCCTAATTATCAGTAGGAAAGCAATAATAATGCAACGTATTGCGTACCTCTCACCTCTAGGTTTTCCTCATATTTATAGATTTATGGATGCTTGCTGTCCAAGCATCCTTATTGCCATAGGATTCCTAACTCGTATAGGAAACCCAGGATATCAAGGAGTCTCGTTTCCTTTATCAGTTTATGGAAAAGAGTCCTTTTAGGATTCTTTTCCTTTAAGAGCCGAACATCCCATACTCGTTGGGTATCTTTCTCAGATCCTATATTCTTGGGATCTTTATCCCTATATGAGACATGACTATTCTGGAATCTTCCAGAGTATTCTCTCTGCTCCTACTCTCGATTGGAGTTCCATCTTTGTTCGGCCGTCTCATAGCCGAACAGACGGCTTGGACCAGTTACCTCACATGTAACTGGTCCTTGAGCCCGTACAACCTTCCTGGACCATTGACTTCTCATGTCACTGGTCCATATTGCCGAACACTTGTTTAGCATGATGACTGTCCTGTCTATATTCAAACTATGGTCCTACGTACCATTTATTCGGATATCGATTACATTGTTTTCAACCCGTGATCACTCGTATCACGTGCTAGGTTTTTTACTATATCTGTTCGGCTGTATCATAACCGAACAGTCTGCTTGAAGCCATGACTTCTCATATCGCTGGTCCATATCGCTGTTCACCGAACTGCCCGGCGATAAGTCCAGTCGTATTTACCTCGTGTTCCCAAACATCACGTGTTTGGTAACTAAATGTATCTGCTCGGGAATACCTCCCTACATCTACCTCCAGCATGGCTCCCACATGTTCCCTCGTGGATTTCATGAAGAAACTTTTGCACCATCTCAGGATGTACGCATAGTAAATATGGTCCTGTAAAGGATTTTCTGTACAACTTACCCTCTGGGGACAGCCAGAACCGAGCAGATTTAATCCTTATCTCATAAGCCTCCTTTTGTCAGAAGGGAGTATCTCGTCTCGTAAGAACTCCATGATTGGGTCCATCCAACTTGGTCCTTGGTTCACGTCCAAGACCAAGTCTACACTCCTTCCAATGCTCGGCTCATTCAGATATTCTACTGTCACTTTCCTTTTGAACTCAGTTGGTACAGCTGCAGCCAACCAAGCTAATGAATCTGCATGAGCATTCTGTCCGGAACTTATCTGTTCAATATATACCCTTTCGAAGGTATCAAGCAAGTCCCTGGCTGCCTGTACGTAGGCCACCATCTTTTCACTTCGAGTTTCATATTCCTCGGACAGTTGATTGACCACAAGCTGTGAGTCACAATACACCCTAACCCGTTCCGCTTTCAGGGTTTTCGCACTCCTTAATCCAGCCAAAAGTGCCTCATACTCAGCTACATTATTTGACGCACTAAAACCAAGCCGAACAGATAATTCAATCAAAACTCCTTCAGGGGGAAAAAGGACAACCCCAATTCCTGAACCAGTATTACATGCTGATCCATCAACAAATAACTTCCATTCCATAGGGTCCTGTTCGGCTGGGAGTTGATTCTTCATGGGTGTTATCTTTGTTGCCTGCTCCTTTCTCGTAGGAGGCAGGGGAGCCACCGTAGGAGAAAACTCCGCCACAAAATCAGCCAACACTTGGCCTTTGATTGCCGTGCGTGGCTGATAATCGATATCGTACTGGCTCAATTCGACGGACCATGTTGAGATCCTTCCCGAGAAATCTGCTTTTCGTAGCAGTGATTTCAATGGAAACTCAGTATAAACCACAACCTTGTGGCTTTGGAAGTAGTGTGGCAATTTCCTTGTGGCTGTCCTAAGTGCCAGGACGAGTTTTTCTAGAGGCAGATATCTTGTCTCTGCATCCAGCAATGTCTTGCTAACATAATAAATAGGGATTTGTTCGATTCCCAAATCCCTCAACAGGACTGCACTTACTGCATGCTCAGAGACAACTAAGTACAAAATTATAGACTCACCTGGCTGTGGAGTTGACAAAAGCGGGGGTTTGGCCAGATAATTCTTCAGATCCTGGAAGGCCTGTTCACACTTTGCTCCCCATTCAAATCCCTCCCTATTTTTCAACAATTGAAAAAAGGGTCTGCATTTGTCACTTGACCTACTGATAAATCTATTAAGTGCTGCAGCCATTCCAGTCAATCTTTGGACTTCCTTAGTGGTTTTGGGACTCTGAAGTCTTTATAGGGCATCAATTTGATCGGGGTTAGCCTCAATCCCTCTCATGGTCACCAAATGGCCCAGAAACTTTCCTGATCCAACTCCAAACGCACATTTCAAGGCGTTGAGTTTCAATTTGTACTCCCTCAGGATTTCAAAAACTTCTTTTAAATCAGCTATATGCCCCCATTTTTCTTGACTTTTCACCACCATATCATCTATGTAGACTTCCATAGTTTTTCCAAGGAGCTTCTTGAACATGATGGTTGCAAGTCTTTGATATGTTGCCCCAGCATTCTTTAGCCCAAACGACATAACACTATAGCAGTACAACCCTCGTGGTGTGATAAATGAAGTTTTCTCTTGATCAGGGCCAAACATAGCAATCTGATGATATCCTCGATATGTATCAAGAAAACTCATTCGCTCGTAACCAGCGGTTGCATCAACCAACTGGGTCAATTCTTGGAAGAGGAAAACTATCTTTTGGACACGCCTTGTTTAGGTCTGTGAAGTCTACGCAGACACGCCACTTCCCATTCTTTTTCTTCACCACAACGGTGTTGGATAACCATTCTGGGTAATAGACTTCACGTATTGCTTTAACCTCCAATAGACGATCGACCTTCTCAATTACTGCATCCACATGCTGCACGGCTGCCCTACGTTTTCTTTGAATGATCGGCTTATGCTGAGGATCAACGTTTAAATGGTGACAGTTCACGCCTGCATCCACTCCAGGCATTTCCTCTAGTACCCATGCAAATACATCAACATATTCTTTCAGAAATTTTATCGATTCAGCCTTTTCCTCCGCTGGTAATGATTCTCCGATTAGAAAATATCTTTCAGGATCAGTCTCGTTGATCTGAATTTTCTCCAAGCCTTCAACCACCTTTTCAGCCGGACTTCTTCCAACATCCTCGATAGTTGGTTGATCTGGTATTTCTAATGTATGAACGTGGTGGGCTTTTGGGGCTCTTTTAATAATGGAGATTAAACATTGTTGGGCTACTTTCTGATTGCCTCTAAGTACCTCAATCCCATTCGATCCTGAGAACTTCACCATCTGGTGATAAGTCGAGGAGACTGCTCTCATTTTGTGCAGCCATGTCCTCCCTATAATCGCGTTATAGGAGGAAGGAACATCAACAACTAAAAAATCTGTCCTCAACACTACTGACCCAACCCGAACAGGTAGTGTTACCTTTCCAAGAGGCCAGACTGCTCCTGCACCGAACCCAATCAGAGGTGTTGTAGATTGCTCTAAGTCTGTTTGGGCCAGTCCTAGCTTCTTGAATACATCATAGTACATCACCTCTGTACAACTTCTTGAGTCCACTAGAATTCTCTCAATGTCATATTTCCCAACTTGTAGGGTTATGACCAAAGCATCGTTGTGGGGTATTTGGACCTCTCTCAGGTCATCATTAGTGAATGCTATGCTCTCATTGCACGCATCATTCTCTCGCCCTCTCTTGTTTCCCAGTTGCATTACGTGCTGATCGTGCTTGACTTGCCTTTGTAATAGCCTAACCTCATTTCTCGTATAAGGTGTGGCCAACCCATGTATCATATGGATTACTCCTTTAGGGTTTTACTCGTAACCCAGTTCCATAGCTTTCCCTTTCTCCTTTGGATCCTCCTGGATAAATTCCTTGAGATAGCCCCGAGAGACCAGATCATCAAGGTGTCTCTTGTACATCTCGCAATCCTCAGTCATATGGCCCTAATCTTTATGGTAACTGCAGTGCTGATTCGTAGCACGTTTTGCTTCCTTGTCTCTACCTAGACTCGGGGGCCATTTAAAATATGGTTGATTCTTTATTCGATAAAGAATCCTATAAATCGGTTCCTTCCAAACCGTAGTGATAGAAAAGAAAGATTTGGGATCAGGAGCTTGCTTGTCCTTGTATGGCTCTTTCTTAGCCTGCCCATACTCCCTTCTCTCTCCATAAGTTTTGGGCTCCTGGCTTATCCACTTTTTTAGCAGGTGCCTTTGGCTGTTCGGCAACAGTCCTGCCATCCTCACGGAGTATGTCATCCTCCATTCTAGCGTGTTGCTCTATCCGTTCCATCAATTTAGCCAATGTGGCTACCAGATGTTTATTCAATGAGTGACGCAGCTCTCCCCGAACAGGCAAACCAGTCTTGAAGGTGGCAATTGCATACTCCTCACTGCAGCTTTCAATCCCGTTGAAAGTTTCCCAGTACTTCTTTGCATAATCCCTGATCTGTTCGTTTTCCTCCTGTTTCATGGTGGAAAGACTTTCAAAAGTCTTTGGGGCTTTTCTACTTGTCAAGAACCGAGCAGTGAATTCCTCGGCCAACTGCCTCCATCCTCGTATGGATCGTGGGCCTAGTTTATGAAACCAGGCTAAAGCCACCTTGCCGAGACTGGAGGGAAACATCTTGCATAAGATAGCATCATCCCCTTCATGCATGAACATAGCCTATTGATAGTGCTGTATGTGAGCTACGGGATCCATATTTGTCTCGTAAAGTACGAACGTACCATGCTTCACTCTACTCGGCAACCTAGCCTCTTGTAGCCTCTTTGCAAAGGGGGAGGCTGCAATATTACTTAGGGCCTTTCGTGCTGCTTCTCGTGCAGTCACTGTCCCATCCTCGATCTCCTTAGATTTGTGAGCCGTAGCTTTGGCCCAATCAGCATCTGGTCTTTCGTACCTATCTCAATGATGTTTCCTTGTCTCCTCTTCCTCTGGGGTGGAACTTCGGTCTCTGCTCCTCCTTTTTCTTGAAGAAACCCTTCTTTCCGGTGTTCGGCTTTTACTTCTGCTTCTCTTTTTTCGTGGAGAAGCTTCATATCTCCATTTGTTAAGACTTCTGCTCATTCTCCTTCGTGAATGAGTCTGCTTATGGACTACCAGAGTCCGTTCGTCCTTCTGGGAATTCCTACGAGAGAGTCCAGAATCTTCTGGGTGCTCTCGTACCCGCTCCAATTCCTGTATCTCGTACTCTCATTTTTTAATCAAACGAGCGTACTCCTCGATTTCCCTTCTCTTTTTATCGAGGACATCGTTATCGTTGTGTATACTTCTTGAATGGGTGACTGACTCTTCTCTTCGATGAGACTTACTCCTTCTCGTGGAGCTAGTAGCAGTTTTGTCTCCTTTTTCTCTGGAGTTATCTCCGTTATGTCTACCAGTGGGCTTTCTCGAAGCACCTGGTAGAGATTTATCTCTTCCCCCACCCAACTGGTCCTTCAGACTAAACGGAGTAACTGGATCTTCTTCCATCATGATTATTTTTCTGAACAATTGTTCGTTTCTCACAGACGGCGCCAATTGTAGGGGGATGAAAACAATTGATGCTTCGGATCACCTTGGATAGCAACGGCTTATTCGTGCCCTTTCACTGGAACCCTAATTTGTTGTTCATGCATTAATCTGCAAAACCGACAAGGGGTGAGTGCACCTTTGCCTCTCGTGGCAAAGACCCTTCGATGCCAAAGTTAGTCTCTTGTACTAGCAGTCAAACCCTAATTATCAGTAGGAAAGCAATAAGAATGCAATGTATTGCATACCTTTTTCCTCTAGGTTTACCTCATATTTATAGATTTGTGTATACTTACTGGCCAAGCATCCCTATTGCCCTAGGATTCCTAACTCGTATAGGAAACCCAGGATATCAAGGATTCTCGTTTCCCTTATCAGTTTATTAGAAAAGAGTCCTTTTAGGATTCTTTTCAATTACTGGCCGAACATCCCATTCTCATTGGATATCTTTCCTAGATCCTATATTCTCGGGATCTTATTCCCTTACGGGACATGACTATTCTGGAATCTTCCAGAGTATTCCCTCTGCTCCTACTTTTGATTGGAGCTCTTTTCTTGTTCGGCCATCTCATTGCCGAACAGACGGCTTAGACCAGTCACTTCACATGTAACTGGTTCTTCATCAATTATTTGGACTAACGACCTCACATGCCTTGTCTTTATTAGCCGATCAGACTGTATGGATCAATGACTTCTCATATCATTTGGTCCATATCGCTGTACACCATACTGCCCGGCGATAAATCTTGTCATACTTTCCACGTGCTCCCAAACTTCACGTGTTCGGCCACTAAATGTATCTGTTCGGGAATACCTCCCTACAGTCACCTCTGTATGTAGTGGCATGGTCGGTGCATACAGGTTTCTTCCTGCGCACGTCACTCTAGATCAGGGTGTCCCAGTTTATCTAAAATGCTCACAAAAGCGTTTGTTCTCAATCTATACTAATTGTTTCAATAAAGCATCCATATCATTTTGTCACATAATGCAATTTGATACAGTTTTAATCTCCATTAACTGTTCCCCCGCCTAATTGGCTGAAAAATGACTAATGAGAGAAAAACGCAAACGTTTTACAAAATGTCCGAGTAGAGACCGATCTCCAGATTGGGCGAGAGGGGTGCCACAAAACCTTTCTCCTCTCGTAACCTGGCTCCCGAACCTCAGATATCGAAGGGGACGACGGGCTAGTCTACAAAGCCTTTTTCAAATCAAAACGTAGCAAACGTTTCAAGTTCGGTTCCTTGCGTGCCTCACCACTAAACCCGAGTGGCGATTCTGAATTGTAGCATTTTGCTGTGCTTTTCCAAAAAAGGACGCACCCGATTTTATACATAAATAAAATTTTAGGGGCGTGTGCCCACATGCTCACACTCTCTCTACTCGTTTGGAACACGGTATCGCTACAGTTCCTGCACCAGATTGAAGAGAAGCGACCACTCTCGTCCTTCTTTTTGGAGTCTTTGTAAGTTGGTCTAGTCTTGTTGAAATGTCGAATTCATAGCACAACAGTCTCCTACAGTGTTCACAAGTTCTTTATCAGTGCAGATGAAGATAATCCTGTAATTAGAACAAAATTGTACTAACGACTTCTAGAGATTGTGGACAAGAATACCATTCAGCTCGTTTGGAAAATGTGGAATGGAGGAGAAAATTAAAAAGAAGTAAAAGAGAAGTTAAAAGGAAAGTGTATTCTTCTTCTTTGTTGAAAAAAGAAAAAGAAATACTCCCACCGTCTCTAAATGAGTGTTCGGCACGCAAATTTAGGCTTTTAAAAAGATGCATATGTTTTGTTAAAAAATTAATATTTTTTCACAAATGAATAGATAGCAATGAGTTCTATTAGATTGTGAAAAAAAATTAGTTTTTTAACGGAAAACATGTCTTTTGTAATGCCTAGATTTGTACGCCGAACACTTATTTAGGAACGAAGGGAGTATTGATTAATTGTGAAAGAGAAAAGATAGAAGGAAAGAAAGCTGAAGGAGGAGTTAATTTTCCTTGTCCTTTTCTCAAACTTTTAAGTACAAAAAGGAAGAGGAAATAGAGTTTTCCACCATGATACAACTGTTAGTAATTTATTTTAATCAACGGGTATCTGTAATCTTAACGTGGGGAGACTAATAAGTATTTAATATCATGGAGCTCGTAATATAATTGAGATAAGGACGGGAGTGCAATTATAATTCTGTAGTGGGGTGAATTATAATTAGTGAAATGAGAAATAGAATCCTAGTGGGATTAAGTTTTCTTATTTACACTGGGAGCCCAGACTTATTACTCCTTAGGTCCCTATCGTAGCCCTATATATACACGTTATGCTCTCTAGGTCAGATGAATATTTTTTTTCTATTATTCAGTAAATAGAGGCAGGCTTAAAGAGAGCAAACAGATCACGAAAGAGTCCACACTTGGTTCGTGTTCTAGACGTGCAGGGAATACGATAGAAGATCGTAAGGTACGGTCGAGTAGTATTCGTGGTTTATAGCAAGACGTGCTATAACAAGTTCAACCAGCGTTCGTGTCGCAGGGAGTTGAGGTAGAACCCTAATTCCGCTTTATAGGATTTTACAATTTTTGTTGTCTAATCTGTACGCGTCATTACTGGGTCTTGGGGATTCAGTTTCCCAACAGTGGTATCAGAGCAGGCTGTAATCACGCGTATGGATTAAACAGGCCATGTTGTCTATAGGTTATAGAGGATAGAACGTAGAACTGTGCTAACCCTTGTTTTTGCAGCGTTCTTACCCAGTTATTATGGTCACATGATTTTTATTGGTTTTATGTGATTGGATCCCACGATAATTTTTTCATGATTATTGTTATTTATTGGGTACCACGATTATTTTTCGTGGTTGTAATAATTAACGTAGCATGTGTTATTTATTGGGTGCCACGATTATTTTTCGTGGTTGTAATAATTAACGTAGCATGTGAACTCCAATGGAGGCATAAGATTGATATTTGCATGTTTCTTCGATTGTAATAGCATTCGACGGTTATTCGGAGATCGAAGATGGTAGATACAAAAGATTCAAGTTATTTGGCGCGCAACAGTTTTTTTTCAGATTCGTAGAGTCTGATTGCAGGGCTATTTCGACCCAGTAAACATTGGAATCAGAAAATCTGTTCTTCACAAAAGTTGTAGATAATTGAATTTCGAATCCAACCCAATTTGAGTCACTTCAATTGGAGGTCAGATGAAGAAGATATGGCAAAAATACTGAAGGCTGTGCAGTTTACGCGGGAATATGTTAAATCTGAAATTTCTTGCCTAAGCACGATTGGATTTTGGTTTTCTTGATTGATTCAAACTATCTAAGTCTTCTACACAAGTATAGCCGAAGGATTTCAAGTTTGGAAAGACTCCTTATTGCTTAAGGATTTCAAGTTTGGAAGGATTCCTTGTTGCTCAAGGATTGCATCTTTGACCATAATAGTTGGAATGCATGTTTTATTATGTTTTCTAATTTATGTTTATGCATGTTTCTATGATTGTTTGCATATGTAATAGTTTACCATATTGGGACAACATGGTAATATATGGCTTTTGACCTAGATCACGTTTTTTGCAAACTTAAAAATTTTGATAACCCTCACATTTTTTTTTAAATAACTAAGTGGGACAGGGAGTTTATTTTTATAAATTCCACGGTCTCCATTACTAGTATGTAGATGATGTAATTAATTTTGTGTGACGGTTTTAGAACCTTCCCCCCATCGAGAAAAATTAATTATGGTCTCATCGGTACAGACTTCCTTAAAAGATAGGTCTATGATGATTGTTGTGTGAATTACTACACCATCTGAGGTAATTCATAACGGAACAATGGGTCATGGAGCTAGGTAATGGTATACACTTAACTGTAAATAATAGTATCCTCACCATCTGAATCACTATTATTATTTATAGGACCGAAGTTATATTGGCTATTTAATTTTGCTTGGCACGGTATAGTGTCTAGATAGTAAAATTAAAAGGTTGTGCCTATCTACACGAATGATAAGAGTAGAGACTTCCCATCGAGGCATGCTCTTCAAGCTGTGTAGGGTTGCCAATGTTTTTCTTTTAACATGTGATAGAGGGAACCAATATTAAAATGAAATTCAAAATTTTTATTGCCCTTCATAATTGATTGTTATGTTATTTGATTCTCAGATTCAAAAATGGGCTCTTTCAATCCACTTGCCATTATTCTCAAAGAAAATAAACTTACTGGACCAAACTATGTTGACTGAAAAAGAAACTTGAATATTGTGTTAACTGCTGAGGGCCACAAATATGTGCTATCTACGGCGTGCCCTCCTATACCTGAAGAAAATGCCACAGAACAGGAAGCAAAGCCTTATAAAGATTGGGTTAAGGCTGATGAGATGGCGCGGTGTTATATTTTGGCTTCTATGTCGAATATATTGCAACATCAGCATCAAGCTATGGAAACTGCTTCTGATGTGATGCTGAACCTCAAAGAAATGTTTGGGGATCAGAATCGGGGAGCAAGGCTAGTTGCTATGAAAGAATTGGTAAGCATCACCCATGTTGAAGGGACCCCGATTAGGGATCATGTTCTAAAGATGATAGCTCTTCTTAGTGAACTAGAGATCCTTGGAGCTGAAATTGATGGGAAAACCCAGATCGATTTCATTCTTAACTCACTGCAGTCTGAGAGTTTTAAGCAGTTTCGCCTGACTTATTCTATGAACAAAATGCATTTATCTTTGACGGAACTTCTTAAGGAACTCCAAGCAGCTGAGGGTTTTTTGGTTGGGAAGAAACCACTATCAGTGCTAGTGGCAGAGAAGGCTTCTACTTCTAAGCCGAAAGGCAAGAAGAAGCAGAATAAGTCTCAGAAAAAGGTTGTGGAGGCAGTTCATGTGCCTCAAGGTGGAGTGAAAAAGCCTACCGGCAAGTGTTTTCACTGCAAGCAGAAAGGACACTAGAAAAAAGAATGTCCGATTTTTCTCAATAAAGTGAACAAACAAAATAAATCTTTTTCACTAGTTGTTGAATCATGTTTAGCGGTGCTATCTACCAGTATCTGGTGTGTAGATACGGAAGCCACTAATCATGTTTGCAATTCATTGCAGGGGTTCCAGGAAACCAGAAGACTCAGTGATGGGGAGATTTATTTACATATGGGAAATGCTACGAGAGTGGCAACAGTTGCAGTAGGAAATGTTTTTTTTTAAATTTTAGTAATAATAAGAGTTTAATTTTGAGAGATTGTCTTTACGTTCCTACTATTAGAACAAACTTGGTTTCAGTTTCTAAGTTAATAAAGGATGGATATTTGGTTTATTTTAGTGACTCTGTGGTTATTAAGTTAAATAAATGTTTTATCTGTTCTGGTTCATTGGTGGATGATCTCTACATTATTAATCCTATATTTTCTACAGTGCAACTGCATGAATTGAATAACACTAATAATTTGCCATGTAAGAGAAAAGAGCCTTCTAAATTGAACCAAACGTATCTTTGGCACTTATGTCTTGGTCATATTAATCTGAATAGGATTTCTAGACTGGTTAGAGATGGACCTTTAGGGTCATTGGAAGTTAAGGAACTTCCAGTCTGTGAATCCTGTTTGGAAGGTAAGATGACCAAAAGATCTTTTTCAGCAAAAGGATATAGAGCCAAAGAGCCGTTGGAATTGGTTCACTCTGATTTGTGTGGGCCTATGAATATCCAAGCTAGAGGTGGTTTTGAGTATTTTGTCACTTTTATTGACGATTACTCAAGGTATGGATACATTTATTTGATGCGCCGTAAGTTCGAATGCTTTGAGAAATTCAGGGAGTATAGGGCGGAAACGGAAAAGCATTTGGGTAAATGTCTCAAGACACTACGATCTGATCGTGGTGGTGAATACCTCTTGGGAGAGTTTAGGGACTACTTGTCAGCTGAAGGGATTACATCCCAGTTGTCAGCTCCAGGTATGCCACAACAAAATGGTGTAGCAGAGAGAAGAAATAGGACTCTTATGGATATGGTAAGATCAATGATGAGTTATTCAGATTTACCAATTTCGTTTTGGTGACATGCACTAGAAACAGCAGCGTATATTCTTAACTTGGTACCATCTAAGGCAGTACCATCTACACCCACAGAACTATGGACTGGGCGCAAACCTAGTCTCCAGCATGTTCGGGTTTGGGGTAGTCCAGCACATGTGCTGAATGGGAACGCAGATAAATTGGAATCGAGGACAGAAGTTTGCTTGTTTGTGGGGTACCCTAGAGGAACGAGAGGTGGACTGTTTTATAGTCCTGCGGATAAGAAGGTCATTGTTAGCACTAATGCCCGGTTCTTAGAAGAGGACTATGTGATAGACCACAAACCCAGAAGTAAAATTGTTCTAGAAGAATTGAGAGGAGAGAGACTGGCACAAACTTCTTTACCACCAATAGTGCAGGAGGAAATGCCACAAGAGATATTTGTAGAGGCACCTATTGACACATTGGTACCTCATCGTAGTGGGAGGGTTACTGTTCCACCCAGTCGGTATACGTTGTTGGGAGAGTCTTTTGAAATGATCCCTGATGATCAACATACTGAACTCTGTAACTACAATGAGGCACTTCAAGATAAAGATGTGGAACTTTGGCAAAAGGCTATGAAATCAGAGATGGAGTCTATGTACTCTAATCGGGTCTGAGATCTTGTAGAACCACTTGAAGGGATTAAACCCATTGGATGCAAGTGGATCTATAAGAAGAAGAGAGGGGCGAACGGGAAGGTGCATACCTTCAAAGCTAGGCTTGTTGCGAAGGGGTATACTCAGAAAGAAGGGATCGACTATGAGGAAACTTTTTCGCCAGTAGCCATGCTTAAGTCCATTCGGATTCTCTTATCCATTGCGGCTCATCTCGATTACGAGATTTGGCAAATGGATGTAAAGACCGCATTCCTTAATGGAAATCTGGATGAGTGTATCTATATGGTGCAACCAGATGGATTCATAGCAAAAGGTCAGGAGCACATGTTGTGCAAGCTTAAGAAGTCTATTTATGGGCTTAAGCAAGCATCTAGATCTTGGAACATTCATTTTGATCAAGCAATCAAGTCTTTTGGTTTTGATCAATGTCTGGATGAGTCATGTGTGTACAAGAAGCGCAACGGAAAAGTTGTAGTGTTTCTAGTACTATATGTCGATGATATCCTGCTCATCGGAAACGATGTGGGAGTGTTATCTTCAGTGAAAGTGTGGTTATCCGGCCAATTCGAAATGAAGGACTTGGGAGAAGCTGGTCACATCCTAGGGATTAAGCTTATACGAGATCGCAAGAATAGGATGTTGGGCTTATCACAAGCTACTTATATCGATGTCATTCTAGCCCGTTTTAGCATGCAAAATTCCAAGAAAGGGTTCCTCCCTTTTAGACATGGAATAAATCTATCCAAGGATCAGTGTCCCAAAACACCTGAAGAGATGGAGAAAATGAAGGCAGTTCCTTATGCCTCGGCAGTAGGAAGCCTTATGTATGCTATGTTGTGTACTAGACCTGATATTTGCTTTGCCGTTGGCATGGTTAGCAGATTTCAGTCTAATCCAGGGCAAGAACATTGGACTGCAGTGAAACATATACTCAAGTATTTGAAAAGAACTAGAGATCATATGTTGGTGTTCCAGTCAGATAGTCTGGTACCTCATGGGTACATAGACTCAGACTTCATGTCAGATAGGGATTCCAGAAAGTCTACCTCAGGATATGTGTTTACCTTGGGAGGTGGAGCCATAAGTTGGAGGAGTATCAAACAATCTTGCATTGCTGATTCTACCATGGAGGCAGAGTATGTGGCAGCTTCTGAAGCAGCCAAGGAGGCTGTTTGGCTTAGAAATTTTTTGTTGGATCTGGAAGTGGTCCCTTTAGTGCAATCAGCCATTACACTCTATTGTGACAATAGCGGTGCAGTTGCTAATTCGAAGGAGCCAAGGACTCACAAGAAGGGCAAACACATTGAGCGTAAGTATCATCTGATTCGAGAGATCGTACAGAGAGGTGATGTTGCTGTGACCAAGATTGCATCAGCGAATAACCTGGCAGATCCTTTTACGAAGAGCTTACCAGCTAAGACTTTTGATAGTCACGTAGAGGGAAAGGGAGTGAGATGCATGACAGTATGGTTTTGAGTCTTAGTGGGAGTTTGTTAGGAGATTATGTAAAAGTTATGTTTTTATATGATGGATTAATATTTAATTATTAATCAGTTTTATCCATTTTTGATGAGAATATTTTATGGGCAAGAGAGGGACGGTAGAGAGAGAGAGAGAGAGAGAGAGAGAGAGAGGAGATGAAAATTAATCTCCTACAATACATACACCCATTATATATACCCCTATATCTTTTAATCACACACCCACTCCCTCAAGATTCAATTTCCTCATTTCAATCCCTAATTCAAATAACCACCAAATAAACCGTATTCTCCTAATTAGCCAATTAATAAACATTTCAAATGATAAAAAAAAATATGGGTCTCTACATGATTAGCCAATATTAATGGTCTAGTCTTCTTTCGTCTTAAACTCAACTTTTGACATACCTATGTCCGGACAAGCTGATTTTTCACATGGATACATTATTTTGCGGGGCCTATATGATGAACGGTTCAGATTACTCAAAAAAAAAATCACAAAAGAGGCCCACGAGGGTGGCGGAAAACCCCTCTTTTCCTCCGCCTCTGGAAAGAATGTTTTCTCATAAAACTATAGTTACAGTTGTGAAATGATGAGAAAAGAAATGAAACAAAAATCTTCTTCCTCCAAATCATTGATGAACTCCCCGGCCTTCGGCCCTTCACCTTTATCATGATTTAAATCTTTACGGTTGCAATGAACTTCTTAAACAATTTTCTAAATGGTCTCGACGATACGAAATCGAAATCTTTTGACAAAACTTTTAAAAAAAAATATTCAATAGAAATTAGAGGGTTAAATTTACATATATTATGAAGTGATCACCAGATTCACCACCATATTGTGTATAGTGAGACGCATCGGGCCCCCTTAAAACATAGTAGTAATAGCTTTGGTTGGACACTTCACTTTGGTGCGTCCAATACATATCATGCTGCGTTGTATTGGTAAGTGAGATTCCCAATTTTATTTGGCATCCTCCTTGAACATTAATAAGTCTTGTATTTCACGTGACTGGACAGAAGAAAAATGGAGGTCTTCTCCAAATCCGAAAGAAATTCGGTGTTGGATGCGTATATCCCACATGGTACCCGCTCGGCATATTTAATTGCCATAGAATTAACACTCAACCCTCTTGAAGGGTTGGAGTTTTTCCAAGTTCTCCATTCACATTTTGCCTTTTTTTCCCAGTCAAGAAACATCCACCGAGACAGAGGATTCTATTGCAATCTACCAATCTTTTCCTAGTAAAATTGGGAAGACTTGAGGAAAGACTAATGGGAAGACATGGGGATTGTTCAGGAATCAACAGTTCTTTTGAGAGGAGTATAGTAGACTATCGTAATTAAAGAATTGAACTAATGCCTTAAAACTAGGAATGTGAGTACCGAAAGGAACAAAGAATGAGTTGAAGGGTGCGGATACATGTTTTAGCCTTAATGTCTCCAACGATATTTGAATTGGTCTAATTTCAACCAACTATTCGTAACCACAAATCTCTTATTTTTATGGTTCAATTTCATCATCTTTTAGTACTTTGAATACCATCTGTAACGATAAAAAATAGGTTTCGATCTGGTTTAAAGTTAGTATGATTAAAGGATTTTAAAAAATATTTTGTTTTTTGCCATGTTGAGGGTAAAATTGTCACATATTTTGATTTATAAATAATTTTGGAGTCAAACTAATTCAGTTAGATAGTAGGCTAGATGACCTTTTTAACAGTTCAAACCACGTGAGAATCGGAGTTCGAGAGTGACCGTGGCAAGACTGCAAAGTTTGGTCATTTTTTTGGGTCCCACAAAAATACTGAAAAATATCCACAAATTTTAAAATAATATTTTATGGGGCACTGTAAAAAATCAACTTTAATAGATATTGGTAAGTATTATTTTTGGATTCGTAGGGACGAAATTGTGCAGTAATTACGAAAACTGTATTTCACGTGACTGGACAGAAGCAAAATGGAGGTCTTCTCCAAATCCATATTGTCCGAAAAAATTTAGTGGAATGTAGCCTTGGATCTTTAATTTGAAGGCAGACATAAAGATGTAGTATGAATTATTGGGGGTGATGAATGTCAATTATGTGTAGGTGGGATTACATGGAATCGGGAGGCTCATTCTATCAAGATATGGATCGATTGGTTGCTTTAGAGAGAGGGCTAAGGACGTGGGCCAGATGGGTGGACGCCAATGTTGACTACAGCAGAACCGGGTCTTCTTCCAATCCATCTCTCCCACTCACTACAAGTAAGTAGTACTACAGTAATTCTCTCTCTCTCTCTCTCTCTCACACACACACACATTATTGGTTGTTGAATGCCAGATCTCAGGCTCTCTCTCTCTCTCTCACACACACACATTATTGGTTGTTGAATGCCAGCTCTCAGGCATTTGCTTTTTTCGGAACAAGGCCTTTACATCTGGAGACAAGAATTTTTTCTGGGTCAATGCAGTTAGTAGTAATTTTGGAAAGGTCAGTGGGAATATATCTAAGGGATTTCTAGCTCGGAATAATGTGTATTTCCAACTCACTTAAAAGTTATGCATGTGAACATTATAACGCCTAGCTAGCAGGAAAATTGAGGTCTCTCACAGCATGGCCCTTCCCAATCGGCATAAATACAGTGTGAGCTAGAGCTGCAAGACTGAAGATAGGAGCTGGCTTCTAGCGTAGCTCGACGGTCTGATCTTAATCATGTGACTGCCTCCTCTCTCTTATGTCTCAAGTTCAAAATATCCAAATATTATCAACTCTTATGGATCCAGTCCAGGAGTAGTTCTTTGCCGCCATGAGTAATTCTCCGTGACCAGGTGTAATTTTTCGTGGCCAGGAGTAATTCTTCGTGGCTAAGTGTAATTCTTTCAGTGGATTCCAAAGCTTAAAAAGCAAAAGCTTACTGCAAAAGAAAATTTTCCCATACATATTTTAGCAAATATGTATCGAGTAAGTAGATTAATGCCTATCCAAAAATCAACTCTTTATTACAAGCCACTTGGAATGATAGACATTTCTTAGCAACATACACGTGAACAATAACGGACATTACAAGCCTCTTGAAATGAACCGAGAGGCGGCTACCGCATTACTGACCCTCCAATTTTAGAGAAAATTGTATTAGCATAACAAGTAGTCACATTACCCTTTTCATCTAGCTGATTAGTGAGTATTGGTCTAGTCTTGTTGAAATGGCAAATTCATAACACAACGGTCTCCTACAGTGTTCACAATTTCTTTATCAGTGCAGATGAAGATATTTCCTTAACTAGAACAAATTTGTACTAACTACGGCTAGAGATTGTGTACAAGCTAGAAAACCATTCAGCTCGTTTGGAAAATGTGGAATGGAGGAGAAAATTAAAAAGAAGTAAAAGAGAAATTTAAGGAAAGTGTATTGTTCTTATTTGTTGAAAAAAGAAAAAGAAATATTGATTAACTGTGAAAGAGAGAAGATAGAAGGAAGGAAAAGGAAGCGTTAATTTTCCTTGCCCTTTTCTCGAACTTTGAAGTCCAAAAAGGAAGAGGAAATAGAGTCTTTCACCATGATATAACTTGTTACTGTGATCTCACCATAGAAAAGTGTACAAAACAAAACGATTGCCGTTAAATTAACACTCAACCCTCTTGAACTGTTGGAGTTTTTCCAAGTCCTCCGTTCACATTTTGTAAAGTATCCAAGAACCTTTAAAAGCTTTATTAGCTTTTATAATATTTGTTCACATTTTGTTTCTTTTCATGAGGATGTTTTCACTAACCCCTCCCAAAGGAACAATTTGATAAAGTATATGGAGGAGACAAGATAGAGCATTATTGCTTCCTTGCAATTCACTTCTGATAAAAGAAAGTGCATCGGACCCCACATTCTTCAAAAAGAGACCTCCTACATTTGTTGGGTACCCACATTTGTTCCCGCTTTCCTTTTCATTTACCACCTTTTCTAAGTGGAATACAGTATTAAGTAGGGTATTTCATCTGGGGCCAAAAGTTGAGGTCCCCTCAAATTTCTTGTTGATGAATGATTACGTAGAATAAAATAGTAATAATAATAATAATAATAATAATGTCACAACTATTTTTGTTTGTGCCAAACTCTAGTGCATAAAAGCAAAAATAAAGGAATCTTAAGCTTTTAAAGATGGTTTTTTCTTGGAGCATTCCATTGCAATCTATCAATATTTTCCTCGTAAAGTGGGAAGACTTGCGAAAGACTAATGGGAACAGTTCTTTTGGGAGGAGTAGACTATAGTAATCAATTATCATTGCACTATAAATTACAGTATTGGCACTCCTTTAAGGGCACAACATTCTTCTTCATCTTCAATGTTTAGAATGCTAAAGTTGATGACATTTATCTCGTCATCTCTGTTAATTCATATGATCAAGCTACTCAGCTTGGCGTTATTTCTCACCACTGCCACACAAGTAACGTGCAGATTGAGCAACGAAACGGATCGATCAGCATTGCTTTCATTCAAGGAACTTATAGCTGACGATCCGCTTGGCTCGTTAAGTTCCTGGAACAGTTCTCTCGATCTCTGCAAATGGGACGGAGTAACGTGCAGTCGCAAGCATCGGAGAGTAGTGGTTTTGGACTTGAGGGGAAAAAGTCTGAAGGGAACCATGTCACCTTTCTTGGGAAACCTCTCTTTTCTCATATCCCTTTACCTCCAGGAAAACAGATTCCAAGGAAAAATCCCCCTGGAGCTCAGCCGCTTGCTCAGGCTGCAACTTTTGAATTTCAGTAGCAATTCTCTCCAAGGGGAAATTCCAACCAATTTGTCAAACTCCCTCAGTATCATATTTTTACAATATAATGATCTAGTTGGAAAAATTCCAGCCTCGTTTGGTTCTCTCTCCAATCTTGTTGATCTTCGCCTCTTCTCCAACAACCTCATTGGAGGGATTCCACCTTTTCTCGGTAACCTCTCTCTCCTCCAATTTGTTGATTTGGGAGTGAATAGTTTCACAGGAACTATTCCGAATTCCATCGGCCGCCTTGGCAACCTTAAGGGATTCCGCATTGCAGTGAATAAATTGTCAGGTGCTGTCCCTCCCCCACTTTATAATATCTCAACTCTCGCGAAGCTAGTCATTTCAGCTAACCAACTTATCGGTAGTTTACCCCAAGATATTGGCCTCACACTCCCCAACTTGCGAAGTCTATTTGCTGGGGTAAACCAATTTTGGGGACCCATTCCTGTTTCTCTTTCTAATGCATCTAGATTGGAATACCTTGATCTATCGCAAAATAACCTTTCCGGGCCCGTTCTCTTTGACCTAGGGAGAAAAATGAAGGATCTAGTGTGGTTAAATCTGGGTGATAACAATTTAGGCTCCGCGGATGCTAGGGACTTGAGGTTCATCGATTCGTTAACTAACTGCAGCAAGCTACAAAAATTGGCTTTCGCTGGAAATGGTTTTGGTGGTGTTTTACCCACTTCCATAGCCAATCTCTCAAGTCACCTCAATTTGTTAGTAGCAGGACGGAACCAGCTTGTTGGAAACATACCCGCGGGAATTTCTACTTTAGTCAACTTAGCTGCACTTGGTTTGGAAGAAAACCTTTTTTCGGGTGTCATTCCCTTTGAAATAGGGAAGCTTAGAAACCTCGAACTAGTAAGTTTCCATAAAAACAAATTGTCCGGTCCGATCCCAGAAAGCATTGGAAATCTCACTCGAATATTTGGGCTAGACCTTGAGGGGAACAACTTCAATGGAACCATTCCTTCAAGTATTGAAAACATCCTGGGCTTGAAAACCTTGGATCTCTCACTTAATTTCTTAACTGGCCCCATACCCAAAATAGGCCTTTTCTCCACTTTAACCTTCATGAACTTGGCTCATAACGCTTTTATTGGTGTCGTGCCACTCGAAATCGGGAAATTGAACAATCTCCAGGAACTAGATGTTTCGGAGAACAAGTTGTCTGGACATATTCCTAGTACTCTGAAAAATTGCTTGAAATTGGAAGGCCTTTTTCTAGAGGGCAACACGTTTCAGGGTACTATTCCTCCCTCTTTAAGCTCCTTGAGAGGAATCGAAGTTCTGGATCTTTCGCGCAATAACTTGTCCGGCCAAATTCCAGAAGATCTAGCTGCCCTCGTTCTTTTAAAGAATCTGAACTTGTCATTTAACAACTTGGCTGGTGAGGTGCCTTTGCAAGGTGTCTTCGGAAACTTGAGTACGATTTCACTTGTTGGAAATAAAGGGCTTTGTGGAGGCATTGCAGAAATGTGGTTGCCTGCTTGCCCAAAGTCCACAAAGAAGGGGGATCGCCTTGGCTTCAAAACCATTATTCCAATTGCTTGCATAATCCCATGTCTTTCACTGGTGCTACTTTTGGTTGTTTTTCTTAGGAAAAGAGAACAGAAAAACAAATCTCTCACCCAACCAGTCAAAGGAGATAATTTCTTGAGGGTTTCATATGATCAACTCCTTAACGCCACTGGTGGATTCTCTTCATTAAACTTAATTGGAGCTGGAAGTTTTGGCACCGTGTACAAAGGAATTCTCCATGAAGGGGATAAACCAATTGCAGTCAAGGTGCTCAATCTTGAACAAAGAGGAGCTTTGAAGAGCTTCTTGGCTGAATGTGAAGCTTTGAGGAAAATAAGGCACAAAAATCTCCTAAAGATCATATCAATTTGTTCAAGTACAAACCATGCAGGTGATGATTTTAAAGCACTAGTTTTTGGGTACATGCCCAATGGAAGTTTGGAGAAGTGGTTGCATCCAGAAGAAGATATACCACAACAAGAATGGAACTTAAGCCTTTCCCAAAGGTTAAATATAATGATCGACGTTGCATGTGCCTTAGAATACCTTCATCGCCGTTGTGAAACTCCAATTGTTCATTGCGATCTAAAGCCAAGCAATGTTCTCATTGATGATGACATGATTGCCCATTTGGGAGATTTTGGGCTGGCCAAGTTCCTCACCATCAATAGCAGTAACAGTGATGGTGGGCAATCAAATTCACTTGCAATCAAAGGTTCTATAGGATATATTGCGCCAGGTAAGTGGGTCAATAATTGTTCTTCTTTTTCTTCTTCTTTGCTTTTTCCCTTTCAGACATTTGTATATAGTAGTAGCCTACATTTCTTCAGTTCCTTACCTGTTTAAATGCAGAATATGGAATTGGAGGAAGGACATCTACAGAAGGAGATGTTTACAGCTATGGGATTTTGTTATTGGAAATGCTGACTGGAAAAAGACTGACAGATGAAATGTTTACAATCGGACAAAGCCTTCATGAATTTTGCAAGGTGGCACTGCCAGAGAGAGTGATGGACATTGTTGATCTGCGCATGCTATTAGAAGAACCTTCTGAAGCTGACAACGATGCTCAGAACGAAAGAGTTAGACGAACCAAAATAAGAGAATGCTTAGTTTCCCTTGTGAGGATTGGAATTGCATGTTCTGCAGAACCACCTGGTGAAAGGATGAACATCAAGGATGTGATCATCGGATTAATGACAATAAAGGAAGTATTTCTTGGAGTAGGTATCCATGGTAGGAGACAAATAAGGATGCGACTCACCGGTGAAGGAATGTCTCGAGAATAGCTACTAAGAGTGCCACTAGATGAATTGACTCAGCGGAGGATGCTTGGAAGGTTTGAAGCACAATCACTTGGTTAGAAATGCCAAAACCCAAATATGCAGGCCGGTTTGTTAATCATGTAAGTTAAGAAGAATAAAAGAGAAGGTGAAAGTTCTCTCCCATGTATAGTTTTGAGTTTTCAAGTAGTCATAGTTGTGCATATTTAATTCCGTATGCATGTAAGTTCCCACTAAATAATTACATGTAAGGCATTAAGAATGTGAGTGCAAATGAGTAGCATCTTTATTGGTTTGGTAATAAATAGTAACATTTTCGAAACGCTCTCACTTGGACACGGATGTGTTTTCTCGATGGAAATGGTTTTGGTCTCTGCTTTTCAGAAGAAACATTTGTCTTGCTAAATCCTCAGGGCTTCCAAAAAATTGGTGAGAAACTAAGCTATTCTGGCCTTAATTCCCTCAATATGTGCTGTGATGGGAAATTATGCTACCGGGTTTCATATCAAATCATGGAGGTTTAACATCAAGCTGAGAAAGGGTATTGAATAGTCTCTAATCTTGATCTGAGAATGCCAATCACCTTTGGAATTTTTCTGTGTATAATCTCCAAATTCGGGACACCAAGGCAAAAAGATATTATTATCATAATGTAATAAAAAGTCAAGTTAAGGCATTTTTTTACAGGATTAATTTTTAAAGTGTTTCATATATGTTTGGCTAATTTTTTTATTTTGAATTTTTCAAAATAATTATCATGTTTAATATTTTTCACAATACCTTTAATTGCATAGTGAACTTTCACATAAATCGTCCAATCAAAAGGAATAGCGAAGTCGCTCATCGAAATCTTGGCAACTACAATTTTTTTTCTGAAAACCTTTACCAGCGGTACCAATGGTTGTAATACCATCACTAACAGTGTGGAACTTTTGCAGGCAGTTTTTCACCGCCGCTTTTTCTTTCTCAACAGTTACATTGCCGGCAGTAGATTTCTGACTTTATTACTGCCGAAATTATTTTTACCGGAGGTTTTTGGACTATTAACAGTGGTTCTTTCATGCCGCTAAAGCTAAAATTTGACATAGTGGAATGCTAACAAAGTTAATAGGTGGGCAATAGAGTGATGGCCATGAGATAAATTTACCAATACATTTTAGGTTATCAGTAAGAGAAAATAATATTTAGGATGTGCAATTTGTTTTTTGGTCAGCAGACGTATTATTAGTGCCTTGTAAATTAGTGCTTGCTCTAATTTTATCGGTATCGGATGTGAGTGACTCCACCCTCTCAGGTCTCAAGTTCAAAACGTGCCAAGTGATATCAACTCTTATGAAGCCAATCCATGTGGGGCTTTTCTTCGACTTTAATGGCCCTCTACTAGTGGCCAGTGGGATTGGTCCTCCAGAGAGTAGTCGAGGTACGTGCAAGCTGTCTCGAACACCCTAAGTTATCAAAAATAAAACCATAAAATAGGTCGCGGTGTCCACATTTCTCATGAAATCCATATTTTCTAGTAACTTGAGTTAAAAATATCATGATATCAATTCAGTTTACGAAGTTATATGTTCGTCAGAAAAAAGAAAAAGACAGTCTGTTGCCTCTTGTTTTCTTGACTTTTAATTTGGCCCCTCCACTAGCCATTCTGTGTGATTCATTAACTTGAGTCTAACTCCATTTTTAATGCTGGAGTCCTGTAGCAATCAAAGAAGATGCAAGGGGAGAGGATTAGTCTTCCAAATAGACCATTCAATTGACAATGAAGAAAAAGAAGTTGAGTTAAATCTAGAAGATCAAGAACAATAACTGTAAAAATGCAAGTATAATATAATGGTTTCTACTGATTCCATTGAATAAACTGTCTCAGTAGTTCTGACATTTTACACTATAAATTGCAGTATTGGCATGCCGTCAAGGGACTCAATGAAGTGCGCCTGAGGTGCATAGAATTGCTCATGGGGCGCACAAAACTCCACAAATTCCTTAAACTTTGCGGGTTTGTCCTGGACGCTTCCGAACTCCATTTTTTGCAAGGTTAGAACTATTATAAAGCTTGTAGAGTCTACTTTCCAACCCAAGTAGTTGGAGTCTATAATTTTTTGTACATAAAAAGGTATGACTAATTCACCCTCAGTGAGTCGAAAACTAAATCATTTCGGTAAAACGCTCACATTTCCCTCATTTTAAATTGGATAAAGACCTATTATATATCGATAAAGAAAACTTTCAATTTACTAAAAGATAGTGAAATCCAACCACCAAAATAATAATAATTAGTTCATGAAAATTGGATAATAAGAAGACCGCTACATGTTAGGCGAATCCTGATGATTAAACAGTTTTGCATGCTTTAATTTAGCCTTATGAACTCTCCGAAACTCCTAAGGAATGAACTAATACCTTAAAACTATGAATGCGAGTACGGAATGGAACATAGAATGAGTGGAAGGGTGCGAAAACATGTTTTAGCCTTAATGGCTCCGATGATATTTGAATTCGTCTACTTTCGACCAACTATTCATTACCCAAAATCTATTATTTTTATGGTTCAATTTCATTATCTTTTAAATACTTTGAATACCATCCGTATCGATATAAAATAGGTTTTGATTTGGTTTAAAATTTGTATGATTCAATGATTTTACAATAATATTTTGTTTTTCATCTTGTTGAGGGTAAAATTGCCATATATTTTTATTTATACATGCTTTTGGAGTCAAACTAATTTAGTTAGAAAGTAGGCTAGATGACCATTTTAACAGTTCAAACCACATGAGAATTGGAGTTCGAGAGTGACCGTGGCAAGACCGCAAAGTTTGGTCGGTTTTGCATAGACTTGCTCTTGGGACGCACAAAGTTCCACAAATTTCTCAAACTTTGCGAGTTTGTCCCAGGAACTCCCGAACTCCTTTTTTTGCAACATTAGAACTGTTAAAAAACTTGTTGAGTCTACTTTCCAACCCAAGTAGTTGGAGTCTATAATTGTTTGTATATATAAAGATATGACCAATTTACCCTCAGTGATTTGAAGACTAAATCATTTCGGTAAAATGCTTGCACCTCCTTCATTTGAAATCGGATAAAGACCTATTATATGTCGATAAAGAGAACTTTCAATTTACTAGAAGGTGGTGGAACCCAACCATCAAAATAATAATATTTAGTTCATAAAAATTGGGTAGTAACTAAGGCTAGCCTAGCCCATGCTGAACAGTGCAGAAGACACAATTCCAATGCAAAAGACCAAGTATAGCGAAAAAACAAGCAACAATAAACCACACTTTGGACCAATTAAATGATGTTTTGAGATACCCCAAACAGCGTACAAATTCTTAATTGGCTATTAAATTTTGTATTTCGCATGCTTGGACAGGAAAAACAGAGGTTTTCTTCAAGTCAATTTTGGACACTGCATTATTGTACTATACCCAGTATTACATGGACTTCATTGCATGGACCTTCCCAATCTCACATCTTCCAGTAAAATGAAAGGTCTATAAGTCATTGGCTGTTACCGTGACGGAGGAACTAAATATCTCCAGAAATGAAAATAAGGTGCTTACATTCAAAACAAACTATGTGATAGTGCTAGAAGAGTTTGGAGATCTTCTAGTTTGGGTCTGGATTTTACAGCTGGTACTCCTTCGACCCTTTCTGGATGGTTTGCCAAGTGGATCATCGAGGTTTCTAATTCAGAGATTATGATCGAGACTCCATTTGCATTCTTTGAGAAATTTGGGGTAACAGGAATAGAATGGTTTTTGATGGGGAATCTATTTTCGGTGGGCGCCTGTCTGGAACCGGTTCGATCTCTATTGGCGTGTCTTGCTAGATCCCATAACACCCATGGGGTTAAGAAGGATATGAGTGGTGGTGAGTTACGAGTGTGTTTTAGTCAGGAACAAGGGGATTTTAGTTGCTGCAAAATTGTAGTGGACGGTGCTTGGAAGGCCAGCAGTTGTTACGGAATTCTTGCTTGGTGTGCTTTGACGAAGAGTTTGGGTTGGATCGAAAGGGTACGAATTTGGTTAGTGCATCTTCTGCTACTATGGTAGAAGGGATTGCTGCTCTTCAATCCTTGAGATGGGCACGTCGTGTGCATATTTTAACTGATGCAAGTGAAGTAGTTTCAGGCCTCTCATGCTAGCTGTGTTTTGCAGAATGTGTTTTAAGGATTTTATTTCTCTTGCTGCTACTTTTGATTTTGATCATGTTACTGTAACAAAGGTTCCTAGGAAAACTGTGGTGGAAGCTCATAACATTGCCAAAGGAACTTGAAAGACTTTAGTTGTATCTACATATCTTTAATGTTAAAATTATGTTTCGTTTTCCTCAAAAAAATGTGCTCGCTTCAGTTATAGAAGAAATCACGTCTCTAACTTTCCCATTAAATATGAGTTTTTTCTCAAAACTTGTCCTTCGAAAAACAAAAGTTTGTCTGAGAATCTTTTAAATTAATTTCATACCACAATTAAACTTTCATTTTTCAACTTTCTCACAAAATTTCTTCTTATCAAATGAAAGCACAAAAGCCAATTCACCTACAAAATAAATCAGTTTTTTGTGCCAATCCTTGGAGTTCTTGAACTTGTACTGTACATATGGAACTTAGCAATTCCATCGATTATGCAGGGACTTCTTCGCCCTGTAAAAGCACGAAGCGAAGATATGTCGCTCTGTCTCGTATTTTTAGAAGCTTCCTTCTCTTGGAGACTTAGAGAGCTATTTCTTCAGAAAAACTGGTAATAGAACAAGGAGAAAGAGTGCCAACCGGGAGGAGGAGACTCAATTCAAGGCATAATGAACTCGTTCAAGAAGTCGAACCACCTGGTTAACAGTAATTGGTGCGGGAGAAGAAGGTGGCTTTGAACTTAACAATATCACTGTATCTGGTGAACCAAGTGGTAGCTCCAGCAACAACTTTTGTTGCATACTTGTAAGCTCCAAGAACTGAGCTAACATATATATCCTCGTCAAGTATCTTAGGTACTCCTGCCAATAACATAAACATGCATGCGTTCATAGGAAGAAAAATGAGACTTGAAAAGAGAAGATGAAGAAGTGACCAAAAGAACCAAAACAAAGTGTTGCAATCCTGCAAAATTGAATGCAACCAGAACTTTGGGGAATGTCAATAAGAAAAGAAATATGTAACGCATACTTCTATAACCCGTAGCGAGATTCATACTCTCTCTCATCAGTAAATTAGTCAAAATCTACGGCATCATATCTATGGGGCTTGAGGAACGATACACAGTACTGCACACCAAGATCGAGAGGGGAAAATATCTTCACACAATATTTTTTTTCCAAACTCCACAAGATTTCTATTAAGTTAAAAAATAAAAAAGGTCAAATATGGAATACTGAGAACACTAGTTACAGAAAAATAAGCAGACAACTAGACATACATCTTCAGGCATCAGGGGACATGAGCCATTCGCTTTTCGGACATATGAATGAACATTTAGTTCTTCCTTCACAATTCCTCATTTAATCATCTGTGCTGTTCGGTACTGTATAAGTTCAGTGTGAATATGCTGCGAAAGTATCAAGAACATAGTCAGACACAGAAATCAAAGTAAAAAAACAGAAAACAGTCATAAATGACATAAAAGAACTTTTGATTTATCAGTACCGCGTATTTGTGCAAATTATTGACATGTAATCAAGAAACAAAACAATGCCTCCTAATTTTGTTCTTGCAAACGCTTACAATCATGTGACAGCTTTATCACATCTACCAACACTGAACTCCTGCAAACATCTCCCATGTAATCTTTTTCGGCAGCATTTTAGCACGTATATGTTTCTATCGAAGTAGCTACTAATACCAGCACATATTAATCACTTCAGGAAACATGAACAGGTTGATCGAAACTGTGAAACCATCGACATATTTGAGAAGCCATAGCATCATTCTTTGCGAAAGTGAACGAAAAGACCACGAACTACTTAAGTTGTCTAACACATCAAGATGGTCTGTATGCCGATTTTTATTCTAGGCCTCTAACATCTTATCTTGGTCTTGGAAATAGGTTTCGTAATGAGCCAGCCAGCTCATAATCAAATACCCAACAAAAGTAGGAGAAGATTTGAAAACTAACCTGAAAAAGTTCAGTGCAGCCATGATATGCCAAGGTATCTCTCATAAGGCCAGGATTGAAAGCAAGATAAGGTTGGCCTAAAGCTCGTAACCTGTTATGGAAAAGTTAATTTCAAATCAATCATCCAACCGGAAGACAAATGTTACATAAAAAAAAATTGCAGCTCAAGAAGGAGCAAAAAATTCATTTCACGAGAGAAAGTTAACAAGCAACAGAATAAAGCAGAAGAATGAGTGGTTGGATTGGATATCTGAGAATATTCAGAAACTGAATAAGGCAACTGAGGTGGCATAGGCATCTGAGTTGGCAAGGTAACATGAGGCGGCACTGACAGGAAGTAGCAATGTTGGCCTGTGGTAACACTGCATTTGGCCTATTTGGTCCAGAGTCTGAGCTTGATGCTTGATGTTGCTAAGGATAAGGCATTATGTGAGATGTTGATGCTTGATGTTGATAAGGAAAAGGCATTGTATGAAATGAAAATGACCTCCAATGCTGAGACGGAAAAGAGAACTATTGTGGCTGATATCGAAGACTAGCTCTGTGACAGCAAGCATTAGCTAGATGATTTGTCTTGCCTCAAATTTCACATCCAGGTTTGTTTGGGCTGCTATAACTTGGCGAACCAAGTCCTTGAGATCCAATTCTGATTAGGAAATCCAAAACCAGGACCTCTAAATCCTGTATTCCCTGAACTTTGATAACCAAAACCTGAGCCATGAAACCTCATATTCTGTCCACCTTTATTCTTGTGAAAACCTCCCAGTCCACCAAAACTCTAGGAACAAATTGAGATTGTGGATAAAATTGTTAATAACCTCCAGGAGTGAGAATTTGTTGCCATTGATACATAGGAATAAGAGAACATTGAGCACAGCAAAAGTATTAACAGATATTGGTGGTGGCACAGAAGTAGAAAACTGAGCTTGAGAATTTTGTGCTGAAGGCAGAGACAATCCAGATTCTGCAGTCTTTTGTGTAGCCAGCCTACAAAAACTGAAGTAAAACTCCTTTGTTCATCTCCATTAGCCTTTAACTCCTCATCTTCAGCGGTACGAATTGTCACCATTTCATCAAACTTCACATCTCCTTTTGTTCATACTGCAGTTCTCACTTGTTTAAATGCAGGAGGCAAGCCATTAATAGTATAGAACACAAGATCATCATCACCAATAGCCAAGAATCCATTAGGGTGTAAAGCATTATAGACTTGTGTTCGCTAGAGCAGGTAATTTGTTGAATCTAGTTTTATAGTCACTAGAGAGTGAAAATTAGAGACAAGGAATGCTAAAGCGGGGGGAATGGAAACGGAACTTGCCATTTGAAGAATGCTTGAGAACTGACAAACTTTCTTGAATTTGCTCGAGAAAGAAACACTTCTGTTTTCTGAATCTAGGGCCTTGAAAGCTTCACCATGATCGGTTTATCACAGAATTCTTTTTTTCTTTTTTTAATAGGAAATTAATGCAGGACATGGTGATTAGGTCTTCTATTTAGCGGGTAAAAGGAGGACAGCAACCTATAATTTATGTCTTAAAAGCCTCTGTGAAATGCCATGGATGATCTTGAGATGGGTAACGTTCGAATAACCATGCGAAATGAATGAGAAGAAACATTCTATAGATTAAAAAAAAAAAATGTGTAGTTGCTCAACCTGCCAAGTGTTCTCTTTTATTTCTTTGTTTTATGTGTTGATCATATTATTTGAATTTTTTAAATATCAGTCTATATTTTTATACTTTTTTTTATTAGTCTTTTTAGGACGAACAATTAACCCAAAAAAAACCACGAAAAGATAAATAAATAATTACAAAAGGTAAAAAAAAAATCAAAAAAAGTTTCAGACGTAAATGTTTAAAAAAAAAAAAAACAGTATTTTCCAATCTGTAGTGAGGATCAACTTCATCCAAACACATCTAAATCAATGGTTATTTTTAGGCCACAACATGCCTTCCGCGCTAACCATTCAAACAGAAAGAAAGCAATAAGTAAAAAATAAAATCAAACAATTCTTACAACTTCCGTTTTGGCATAAATTTCATTTATTAATTTTTGGTCCTTATTTTTTTTTCCCTATATTTGTTAGTTTTGTGCTTTTTTTAAAAAAATTATTGATTTGTCTCGACAATAGAAATCTCAAGAGTTAAACATTACAAACAAAATATTTTAAAAAAATTCAAGAGATTCCGAGTTTGATCTTGTTTAAGCGACTTGGCTTATCAAAAAACTATTTGAGCACAAAGTATAATTCCCATTTGATAAAAAAAAATGTATATTCCCCATCCACGTCGGATTATCACTATGACCCATGGGGTCTCAGTCTCAAGGCCCATATTGTAGAGACCCGTATTTTTGAGGTTATATTTTTTCTTTTATAAACGTACGGCCCGTCTAAATAGACAGTACGGATATTCGGGGTGACGTGTTCGTAAAAGGATATAAAGGTAATTATGTGAGAGGTGCATGTGTGAGTGTGTGGTGCGAGAAGCGGGGGATTGCTCCCCACTTCTATAATTCTTCCCAGGAGAATTATTTCTCCTCTCTATTCTCTCATTCTCTCACGGCTGTCTCTCTCTCCTCTCCTCCGAAACTTTCTCTCCTCTCTTCTCTCTTCGATTTCATTCACCTAGGGTGAGATTCCGGACAAAACCCGAGTATTAAAGTTGCTATTCGGAGTACGGGCTTTCCGAATATCCAAGAAAAATCATGATCGGACCTCGTGGAGCTACGGTTGACTGGGTCAAAGGGTCGGGTTTTACTCAAAACCCTTGAGGTAGGGATTTCTCATTTCTATTATGTGTGTATGTGTTGATTTGGTGTTTGAATCGTGCCTTAGATCGTTGTTTTCGTTGTTAGAAATGTTCTGATGGAGTCTGAAAATCGTGCACTGAAAACCCAGGTCCTACCGGTAGGAGTTTTGGTCCTACCGGTAGAAAGGCTGTCCAGTAATGTCATTTTCGTGAAATCGTGGTCTCCTACCGGTAGGAAATTGTGTCCTACCGGTAGGAAATGAAAAATTCAGCATTTTGGCAAAACTTCGAACGGGCATAACTTTTTCATCCGAACTCTGTTTTGGGCAAATTTTATATCGAAATTCATGTACCGGAAATGTACTTTCCAATGGTGGTGGTCTCATCTTCCAATTCTTAACCGATAAGATTTGGCAGCCAAAATAAGATAGATATGTTCGTATACGTTGGGAAATCCTTTTTCCTTAGAATCGTTTGGGTGAAACATGGGTGTTCTTAGGTTCCCCTGAGTACTAGTTGAATGGTTTGACGAGGCTAGTGGTATTCTTAACGCTTGGTAGTGGTCGTTGGGTTCCGTATGAGTCGTTTGACACCGAAACGAGGGTTTAGAGAATATAAGGAGTATAGGTGGCCGAAGGTCGTATGTGTTGACATGCGAAGTGAAAAACGAACACATAGAATATTTCTTTGAGTTAAACAACGCTAGGCATGGATACATGAGACATTTCCTTGTGTTTGATATGTGGTACACCTCTTGCGTAACTTATACGATTTTGCGAGTTGCAAGGTGGAAATCTATGAACTCGTTGTGAGAGTTTATCTTTTGATGTGTGAGTGCTTGTATGGTGATGAGAAACTACTAATGTAACGATTGCGAGTTGATTGAGATGAAATTATCTGTATTACTTCTATGTGAATGAGTTTTTGTTGTGAATTCATTATATGTGACTGAGATGAATGCCTAAATTGTAAAGTATATCGAAGGAATTGTGGTATGGTGACCTTTGATGTGTGACTTGAATTAGCTCCATCAGTGAGGACGGAACTGGTGGGGAGTATCGGGATTTCTTAATTGGCCCGACAGGAGCTTTTGCTCATGATACAGAATGATGAGGAAATTGTGACACGATGTGAATGGAAATGGGCTATCATTGTGAAAGTGTAAGTAAGTGATACGAAAGACATTGGTGTTGCGATTCTTTGATTACGATAGTTTCATAAGTCAAGATATCGGATTGGTGATTCAAAGTGATATGAGGAACAGTGGTAGTCATGAGAAAATCATATAGATAGTAAGTCCTCGTGGTTGAATTAGAGTTTTGGTGTGTAGTCACGGTACTTCATTTATGTCTTCGACCTTGGGAAAATTACTAGTTGTGTTTCGTTTCTTCATTTGAGATACCGTACCTTGCTTCTGTTATTCATTCCACCTGTCATTCCATTCGTATATAATAGTTGTGTAGATTTCTCTACTGGGCACGTGTTTGCTCAACCTACCACTTCAGGTTCATTGCAGGTCATGGTCATGGTCATGGAGTACTTGGAGTGCATGCTGACATTATCGATTAAAGCTATTTTGGAGAGTACTTTATTCTTGTATAACAAACGACTTTGTTATGAAATTCCTACTTTGAAAGATTGTATTCGTAGACCAATTTATTGAATCGGAAATTGTATTGTATTTTGGGGTATTGTACGTACGATTGTGAGGACTTTGTATTTCAAATGGTATTGTTAATTTATGTTGAAAATCGAGGGCGTGACAACTTGGTATCAGAGCATAAGTTTAGAATACCTCGAGACCGTGGGGAGACTTTGAGTCTCATGGGTTCAAAAAAAAAAAAAATATTATTGCATTGTGACATGACTTATGTGCTATTGAGTGATTGATATGTATCCAACTATGTGGCATTGCATTTATGTTACCGTATAATGGCTTAGAGTTGTTAGATGGGATTGGTGGAGTTGGAGATTCGTAGTGTATTCCTTTGTTGATGATCTTTTCATTGTTTCTTTGTAGTGAGATGCCTCCAAGACCCGAGAATAGGCGGGGTAGGATTGGGAATCCGAGAATGGGGGCAGGACAGAATCAGCTTGCTAGGGATATTGTAGCGGCACTTGCGGCAGCTAATCTTTTGCAACCACCTCCTAGGGATATCGCGAACAGTCGGGCCATAGTAGCTATGAGAGAGTTTAGCCGTAGAAATCCACCTCAGTTTGATGGGGAGAGTAGCGACCCCCTTGTGGCCGACCATTGGCTTTCACAAATTCGTAAGATCTTTAATGCCCTTAAGATTACGGAGGACGACCTACGGGTGAGTATAGTAGCTTGTCAACTTACCGGTGAGGCGAACGAGTGGTGGGAATCTGTTTTAGGAGTAAGGAGAGACGCTAGGAGGGCGGCTGGAGTTGCAAATCAGGAAATTGAGCCGGTTGAGGAAAGTTTGACTTGGGCTGAATTTGAGACACTTTTTGAAAACCAATATTTTCCAGAGTCGTATCGCGAACAGCTTAGAAACCAATTCGAGAGGTTAGATCAAGGTGACATGACCGTTTCAGAATATGCCACTAGGTTCCAAACCTTGTCCCGTTTTGCGCCAGAGTTAGTTGCAACCGATGGTAGGAAATGTAGGCGTTTTGAGAAAGGGTTATGTCTATCTATCAAGAAGTTTGTGGTAGGTCAACGAATTGAAAGGTTTTCTGACATTATTGAGTGTGCTAGAAGTATTGATTATACGGAGGAAATACCAGAGGAGGCGAAAGTGCAGGAGTCGAGGAAACAAACCATTAGCAAGAACATATCTATAGAAACATCTGGGAGCCAAGGCAGGAAGAGACAAAGAGATCAATTTTGGTCCACCTCGAGCCAACATAGTTCAGAACCACCTAATCTTTCTAGAACGTCAGGAGTTCCGTCGGGATCAACAATTGTGTGTTATCGGTGCCGCCAGTAGGGCCATCGTGCAGTAGACTGTCCTCAGGAGAAGGAATATCATGGTCAGAGACCACCTCGGGTTTGCTATCGATGTCGTCATCCGGGGCACTTAGCGGTAGATTGTCCACAATCGACAAGTAGAGGGAGCGTACAAAGACCCACGGGGTCGGGTCATGCGTCTCATACCGCGTTGCAAGGTAACGTGAATTTATATGTTATGTTGAGATTACTTATGCGTATACAAAGTGCTTAATCGCCAAATGATTGTTATTATGAAGTGTACGGTCTATTCTAGTGTTGGATAGCATTGCAGAGTTGTCTCTATGAACTTGTCTGATAAAATCTAAGTGTTGTGACAACTAGACTAATGGGATGAAAATACTCAAAATTGATAAAATGAATAGAAATCGTGCAAGGTCTTGTGGGATTGAAATGAACTAAATTACTATTGGGCTTCTTAGAGCCACGAGTTATGAAGTTTGGGCACTAAGTGAGCCCGTGGTTGTATTGGGTACTGTGTGAACCCGTGATGGTATTGGGCACTGTGTGAGCCTGTGGTATTTTGGGCACTATGTGAGCCTGTTGTCATATAGGGCACTGTGTGAGCCCGTAGTGTGCTGGGTACTATGTGAGCCCGTACTATGTTGGGCACTGTGTGAGCCTGTGGTATTTTGGGCACTATGTGAGCCTGTTGTCATATAGGGCACTATGTGAGCCCGTAGTGTGCTGGGTACTATGTGAGCCCGTACTATATTGGGTACTGTGTGAACCCGTTGTATTGGGCACTATGTGAGCCCGTGGTTGTATTGGGTACTGTGTGAGCCTGTTGATGCGTAGATGTGTTCGATGATGTGTAAACCATTAATTCGTACGGTGGGTTTGCAACTGGTTAGTCTATTATGGTAATTGTGTATGAAATTGGTTGCTGTTTAGTTTTAATCTACATGCTTGACTTGTAATGTAATCTTAGCGTGTGGAATTTGCTTTTGGAACACGATACTGGATAGATGATGATGTGCGTATAGGTACTTGCTACGTGTTAAATAGATGATCGATAGGAAGTGTTTAAATGGGGTGACCCAAATCTCGTAGTTAGATGTAACATTATGTGATGATTGAAATCTCTAATCTCAACTCCTTATTTTGTTATACCTTATGATTTGATGATTTCTTTGCATGCCTTTCACTTTATAGATTATGGTCTTATTCAGATTTTCAATAGTCTAATTAATCCTTCGTGAGATATTGAATAAGTAAGACTACAAGGATGTTGTAAACATATGCCGAACATGAATTGAATTCTTTACTTGGAGCGCCGCGTAAATATAGTGAAATGTGTGGAGTGGTGGGTCTTGGTTTAGAAAGTTGTTACACTTACGGATGTACACATTTTGAACTCAAAAATTTTCTGAAAGGGATAATGCTTGGTGAAAGTTGAATCTTTGCATAGTTCATTTTCAAAAATGATAACGGTTTCAAAAAAAAAATGATAACGGTATAGACTCGGAGTCGGCTACATCATAGTCCATTCCCATGTTGACAAAATTGTCATTATTTTCAAATGACCAAGTGAGCTGTTTGTAATTAATTGTTGATAATGTCGTTCCGAAATGAACATTTCCTTTCAAATTCTATAGAATTTTGTCACACATGGGCCTGTTTCAATGGTTTGACAACTACTTGAACAAGAGTTTTCAAGGAGGGGGCAAAATTTTCATCAAAACTAACACTTCACCATGGCTTTGGAAAATATAAGTTGGAAATTCATGATCATTGTTTGGTTTAGACTTCATCGTGTTGGACACTTTAACAACTACTCGGCATTTGTCTTTTAAGGGAATTTGTCTTGAATTAGTATTAAGAACTATTAGAGTTCTACTTGTGTGAGTCTTAATAATTTGAGTAAGTCGGGGAGTAAAGAAATGAGGTGAAAAGAGAAATGTATGAAAGTTGATTTCCCTGTAAACGTGCGCGAAGAATCTAGTAAATCTTGGGATGGATGAGTTAATCTTAGAACTTTTCGATTTTGTATTGCTTGACAAGGTTGTTGAATTACAACGTTATGAAATTCTCTTTTGTGTTTGGACGCGGTCCATGGAACCAGAATTGGTTAGTCGGAAGTAATGAGAATGGATATGGTTTGTGAGACTGGAATTAGATGGTAACATGACTATGATTTGTATGAATACGACAACTTCGTGATTTGACGTGTATGAACATCGGAACTTGGCAATTGTTTAGTAAGAAGCTAAGCTAGTTAGTTGTGGCATTATAGAGTTTTCTACTTTTCTTGCATTTTGGACACGGAAGTGGCGGATACGAAGCGTTGTGTGGTGAACACGGCCCTTAGGATAAGAAATCCATTGATGGTGTGCTTTCATCTATTCTATGCAAATTTCGGGGACGAAATTTCTTTAAGGAGGGAAGGATGTAGAGACCCGTATTTTTGAGGTTATATTTTTTCTTTTATAAACGTACGGCCCGTCTAAATAGACAGTACGGATATTCGGGGTGACGTGTTCGTAAAAGGATATAAAGGTAATTATGTGAGAGGTGCATGTGTGAGTGTGTGGTGCGAGAAGCGGGGGATTGCTCCCCACTTCTATAATTCTTCCCAGGAGAATTATTTCTCCTCTCTATTCTCTCATTCTCTCACGGCTGTCTCTCTCTCCTCTCCTCCGAAACTTTCTCTCCTCTCTTCTCTCTTCGATTTCATTCACCTAGGGTGAGATTCCGGACAAAACCCGAGTATTAAAGTTGCTATTCGGAGTACGGGCTTTCCGAATATCCAAGAAAAATCATGATCGGACCTCGTGGAGCTACGGTTGACTGGGTCAAAGGGTCGGGTTTTACTCAAAACCCTTGAGGTAGGGATTTCTCATTTCTATTATGTGTGTATGTGTTGATTTGGTGTTTGAATCGTGCCTTAGATCGTTGTTTTCGTTGTTAGAAATGTTCTGATGGAGTCTGAAAATCGTGCACTGAAAACCCAGGTCCTACCGGTAGGAGTTTTGGTCCTACCGGTAGAAAGGCTGTCCAGTAATGTCATTTTCGTGAAATCGTGGTCTCCTACCGGTAGGAAATTGTGTCCTACCGGTAGGAAATGAAAAATTCAGCATTTTGGCAAAACTTCGAACGGGCATAACTTTTTCATCCGAACTCTGTTTTGGGCAAATTTTATATCGAAATTCATGTACCGGAAATGTACTTTCCAATGGTGGTGGTCTCATCTTCCAATTCTTAACCGATAAGATTTGGCAGCCAAAATAAGATAGATATGTTCGTATACGTTGGGAAATCCTTTTTCCTTAGAATCGTTTGGGTGAAACATGGGTGTTCTTAGGTTCCCCTGAGTACTAGTTGAATGGTTTGACGAGGCTAGTGGTATTCTTAACGCTTGGTAGTGGTCGTTGGGTTCCGTATGAGTCGTTTGACACCGAAACGAGGGTTTAGAGAATATAAGGAGTATAGGTGGCCGAAGGTCGTATGTGTTGACATGCGAAGTGAAAAACGAACACATAGAATATTTCTTTGAGTTAAACAACGCTAGGCATGGATACATGAGACATTTCCTTGTGTTTGATATGTGGTACACCTCTTGCGTAACTTATACGATTTTGCGAGTTGCAAGGTGGAAATCTATGAACTCGTTGTGAGAGTTTATCTTTTGATGTGTGAGTGCTTGTATGGTGATGAGAAACTACTAATGTAACGATTGCGAGTTGATTGAGATGAAATTATCTGTATTACTTCTATGTGAATGAGTTTTTGTTGTGAATTCATTATATGTGACTGAGATGAATGCCTAAATTGTAAAGTATATCGAAGGAATTGTGGTATGGTGACCTTTGATGTGTGACTTGAATTAGCTCCATCAGTGAGGACGGAACTGGTGGGGAGTATCGGGATTTCTTAATTGGCCCGACAGGAGCTTTTGCTCATGATACAGAATGATGAGGAAATTGTGACACGATGTGAATGGAAATGGGCTATCATTGTGAAAGTGTAAGTAAGTGATACGAAAGACATTGGTGTTGCGATTCTTTGATTACGATAGTTTCATAAGTCAAGATATCGGATTGGTGATTCAAAGTGATATGAGGAACAGTGGTAGTCATGAGAAAATCATATAGATAGTAAGTCCTCGTGGTTGAATTAGAGTTTTGGTGTGTAGTCACGGTACTTCATTTATGTCTTCGACCTTGGGAAAATTACTAGTTGTGTTTCGTTTCTTCATTTGAGATACCGTACCTTGCTTCTGTTATTCATTCCACCTGTCATTCCATTCGTATATAATAGTTGTGTAGATTTCTCTACTGGGCACGTGTTTGCTCAACCTACCACTTCAGGTTCATTGCAGGTCATGGTCATGGTCATGGAGTACTTGGAGTGCATGCTGACATTATCGATTAAAGCTATTTTGGAGAGTACTTTATTCTTGTATAACAAACGACTTTGTTATGAAATTCCTACTTTGAAAGATTGTATTCGTAGACCAATTTATTGAATCGGAAATTGTATTGTATTTTGGGGTATTGTACGTACGATTGTGAGGACTTTGTATTTCAAATGGTATTGTTAATTTATGTTGAAAATCGAGGGCGTGACAACTTGGTATCAGAGCATAAGTTTAGAATACCTCGAGACCGTGGGGAGACTTTGAGTCTCATGGGTTCAAAAAAAAAAAAAATATTATTGCATTGTGACATGACTTATGTGCTATTGAGTGATTGATATGTATCCAACTATGTGGCATTGCATTTATGTTACCGTATAATGGCTTAGAGTTGTTAGATGGGATTGGTGGAGTTGGAGATTCGTAGTGTATTCCTTTGTTGATGATCTTTTCATTGTTTCTTTGTAGTGAGATGCCTCCAAGACCCGAGAATAGGCGGGGTAGGATTGGGAATCCGAGAATGGGGGCAGGACAGAATCAGCTTGCTAGGGATATTGTAGCGGCACTTGCGGCAGCTAATCTTTTGCAACCACCTCCTAGGGATATCGCGAACAGTCGGGCCATAGTAGCTATGAGAGAGTTTAGCCGTAGAAATCCACCTCAGTTTGATGGGGAGAGTAGCGACCCCCTTGTGGCCGACCATTGGCTTTCACAAATTCGTAAGATCTTTAATGCCCTTAAGATTACGGAGGACGACCTACGGGTGAGTATAGTAGCTTGTCAACTTACCGGTGAGGCGAACGAGTGGTGGGAATCTGTTTTAGGAGTAAGGAGAGACGCTAGGAGGGCGGCTGGAGTTGCAAATCAGGAAATTGAGCCGGTTGAGGAAAGTTTGACTTGGGCTGAATTTGAGACACTTTTTGAAAACCAATATTTTCCAGAGTCGTATCGCGAACAGCTTAGAAACCAATTCGAGAGGTTAGATCAAGGTGACATGACCGTTTCAGAATATGCCACTAGGTTCCAAACCTTGTCCCGTTTTGCGCCAGAGTTAGTTGCAACCGATGGTAGGAAATGTAGGCGTTTTGAGAAAGGGTTATGTCTATCTATCAAGAAGTTTGTGGTAGGTCAACGAATTGAAAGGTTTTCTGACATTATTGAGTGTGCTAGAAGTATTGATTATACGGAGGAAATACCAGAGGAGGCGAAAGTGCAGGAGTCGAGGAAACAAACCATTAGCAAGAACATATCTATAGAAACATCTGGGAGCCAAGGCAGGAAGAGACAAAGAGATCAATTTTGGTCCACCTCGAGCCAACATAGTTCAGAACCACCTAATCTTTCTAGAACGTCAGGAGTTCCGTCGGGATCAACAATTGTGTGTTATCGGTGCCGCCAGTAGGGCCATCGTGCAGTAGACTGTCCTCAGGAGAAGGAATATCATGGTCAGAGACCACCTCGGGTTTGCTATCGATGTCGTCATCCGGGGCACTTAGCGGTAGATTGTCCACAATCGACAAGTAGAGGGAGCGTACAAAGACCCACGGGGTCGGGTCATGCGTCTCATACCGCGTTGCAAGGTAACGTGAATTTATATGTTATGTTGAGATTACTTATGCGTATACAAAGTGCTTAATCGCCAAATGATTGTTATTATGAAGTGTACGGTCTATTCTAGTGTTGGATAGCATTGCAGAGTTGTCTCTATGAACTTGTCTGATAAAATCTAAGTGTTGTGACAACTAGACTAATGGGATGAAAATACTCAAAATTGATAAAATGAATAGAAATCGTGCAAGGTCTTGTGGGATTGAAATGAACTAAATTACTATTGGGCTTCTTAGAGCCACGAGTTATGAAGTTTGGGCACTAAGTGAGCCCGTGGTTGTATTGGGTACTGTGTGAACCCGTGATGGTATTGGGCACTGTGTGAGCCTGTGGTATTTTGGGCACTATGTGAGCCTGTTGTCATATAGGGCACTGTGTGAGCCCGTAGTGTGCTGGGTACTATGTGAGCCCGTACTATGTTGGGCACTGTGTGAGCCTGTGGTATTTTGGGCACTATGTGAGCCTGTTGTCATATAGGGCACTATGTGAGCCCGTAGTGTGCTGGGTACTATGTGAGCCCGTACTATATTGGGTACTGTGTGAACCCGTTGTATTGGGCACTATGTGAGCCCGTGGTTGTATTGGGTACTGTGTGAGCCTGTTGATGCGTAGATGTGTTCGATGATGTGTAAACCATTAATTCGTACGGTGGGTTTGCAACTGGTTAGTCTATTATGGTAATTGTGTATGAAATTGGTTGCTGTTTAGTTTTAATCTACATGCTTGACTTGTAATGTAATCTTAGCGTGTGGAATTTGCTTTTGGAACACGATACTGGATAGATGATGATGTGCGTATAGGTACTTGCTACGTGTTAAATAGATGATCGATAGGAAGTGTTTAAATGGGGTGACCCAAATCTCGTAGTTAGATGTAACATTATGTGATGATTGAAATCTCTAATCTCAACTCCTTATTTTGTTATACCTTATGATTTGATGATTTCTTTGCATGCCTTTCACTTTATAGATTATGGTCTTATTCAGATTTTCAATAGTCTAATTAATCCTTCGTGAGATATTGAATAAGTAAGACTACAAGGATGTTGTAAACATATGCCGAACATGAATTGAATTCTTTACTTGGAGCGCCGCGTAAATATAGTGAAATGTGTGGAGTGGTGGGTCTTGGTTTAGAAAGTTGTTACACTTACGGATGTACACATTTTGAACTCAAAAATTTTCTGAAAGGGATAATGCTTGGTGAAAGTTGAATCTTTGCATAGTTCATTTTCAAAAATGATAACGGTTTCAAAAAAAAAATGATAACGGTATAGACTCGGAGTCGGCTACATCATAGTCCATTCCCATGTTGACAAAATTGTCATTATTTTCAAATGACCAAGTGAGCTGTTTGTAATTAATTGTTGATAATGTCGTTCCGAAATGAACATTTCCTTTCAAATTCTATAGAATTTTGTCACACATGGGCCTGTTTCAATGGTTTGACAACTACTTGAACAAGAGTTTTCAAGGAGGGGGCAAAATTTTCATCAAAACTAACACTTCACCATGGCTTTGGAAAATATAAGTTGGAAATTCATGATCATTGTTTGGTTTAGACTTCATCGTGTTGGACACTTTAACAACTACTCGGCATTTGTCTTTTAAGGGAATTTGTCTTGAATTAGTATTAAGAACTATTAGAGTTCTACTTGTGTGAGTCTTAATAATTTGAGTAAGTCGGGGAGTAAAGAAATGAGGTGAAAAGAGAAATGTATGAAAGTTGATTTCCCTGTAAACGTGCGCGAAGAATCTAGTAAATCTTGGGATGGATGAGTTAATCTTAGAACTTTTCGATTTTGTATTGCTTGACAAGGTTGTTGAATTACAACGTTATGAAATTCTCTTTTGTGTTTGGACGCGGTCCATGGAACCAGAATTGGTTAGTCGGAAGTAATGAGAATGGATATGGTTTGTGAGACTGGAATTAGATGGTAACATGACTATGATTTGTATGAATACGACAACTTCGTGATTTGACGTGTATGAACATCGGAACTTGGCAATTGTTTAGTAAGAAGCTAAGCTAGTTAGTTGTGGCATTATAGAGTTTTCTACTTTTCTTGCATTTTGGACACGGAAGTGGCGGATACGAAGCGTTGTGTGGTGAACACGGCCCTTAGGATAAGAAATCCATTGATGGTGTGCTTTCATCTATTCTATGCAAATTTCGGGGACGAAATTTCTTTAAGGAGGGAAGGATGTAGAGACCCGTATTTTTGAGGTTATATTTTTTCTTTTATAAACGTACGGCCCGTCTAAATAGACAGTACGGATATTCGGGGTGACGTGTTCGTAAAAGGATATAAAGGTAATTATGTGAGAGGTGCATGTGTGAGTGTGTGGTGCGAGAAGCGGGGGATTGCTCCCCACTTCTATAATTCTTCCCAGGAGAATTATTTCTCCTCTCTATTCTCTCATTCTCTCACGGCTGTCTCTCTCTCCTCTCCTCCGAAACTTTCTCTCCTCTCTTCTCTCTTCGATTTCATTCACCTAGGGTGAGATTCCGGACAAAACCCGAGTATTAAAGTTGCTATTCGGAGTACGGGCTTTCCGAATATCCAAGAAAAATCATGATCGGACCTCGTGGAGCTACGGTTGACTGGGTCAAAGGGTCGGGTTTTACTCAAAACCCTTGAGGTAGGGATTTCTCATTTCTATTATGTGTGTATGTGTTGATTTGGTGTTTGAATCGTGCCTTAGATCGTTGTTTTCGTTGTTAGAAATGTTCTGATGGAGTCTGAAAATCGTGCACTGAAAACCCAGGTCCTACCGGTAGGAGTTTTGGTCCTACCGGTAGAAAGGCTGTCCAGTAATGTCATTTTCGTGAAATCGTGGTCTCCTACCGGTAGGAAATTGTGTCCTACCGGTAGGAAATGAAAAATTCAGCATTTTGGCAAAACTTCGAACGGGCATAACTTTTTCATCCGAACTCTGTTTTGGGCAAATTTTATATCGAAATTCATGTACCGGAAATGTACTTTCCAATGGTGGTGGTCTCATCTTCCAATTCTTAACCGATAAGATTTGGCAGCCAAAATAAGATAGATATGTTCGTATACGTTGGGAAATCCTTTTTCCTTAGAATCGTTTGGGTGAAACATGGGTGTTCTTAGGTTCCCCTGAGTACTAGTTGAATGGTTTGACGAGGCTAGTGGTATTCTTAACGCTTGGTAGTGGTCGTTGGGTTCCGTATGAGTCGTTTGACACCGAAACGAGGGTTTAGAGAATATAAGGAGTATAGGTGGCCGAAGGTTGTATGTGTTGACATGCGAAGTGAAAAACGAACACATAGAATATTTCTTTGAGTTAAACAACGCTAGGCATGGATACATGAGACATTTCCTTGTGTTTGATATGTGGTACACCTCTTGCGTAACTTATACGATTTTGCGAGTTGCAAGGTGGAAATCTATGAACTCGTTGTGAGAGTTTATCTTTTGATGTGTGAGTGCTTGTATGGTGATGAGAAACTACTAATGTAACGATTGCGAGTTGATTGAGATGAAATTATCTGTATTACTTCTATGTGAATGAGTTTTTGTTGTGAATTCATTATATGTGACTGAGATGAATGCCTAAATTGTAAAGTATATCGAAGGAATTGTGGTATGGTGACCTTTGATGTGTGACTTGAATTAGCTCCATCAGTGAGGACGGAACTGGTGGGGAGTATCGGGATTTCTTAATTGGCCCGACAGGAGCTTTTGCTCATGATACAGAATGATGAGGAAATTGTGACACGATGTGAATGGAAATGGGCTATCATTGTGAAAGTGTAAGTAAGTGATACGAAAGACATTGGTGTTGCGATTCTTTGATTACGATAGTTTCATAAGTCAAGATATCGGATTGGTGATTCAAAGTGATATGAGGAACAGTGGTAGTCATGAGAAAATCATATAGATAGTAAGTCCTCGTGGTTGAATTAGAGTTTTGGTGTGTAGTCACGGTACTTCATTTATGTCTTCGACCTTGGGAAAATTACTAGTTGTGTTTCGTTTCTTCATTTGAGATACCGTACCTTGCTTCTGTTATTCATTCCACCTGTCATTCCATTCGTATATAATAGTTGTGTAGATTTCTCTACTGGGCACGTGTTTGCTCAACCTACCACTTCAGGTTCATTGCAGGTCATGGTCATGGTCATGGAGTACTTGGAGTGCATGCTGACATTATCGATTAAAGCTATTTTGGAGAGTACTTTATTCTTGTATAACAAACGACTTTGTTATGAAATTCCTACTTTGAAAGATTGTATTCGTAGACCAATTTATTGAATCGGAAATTGTATTGTATTTTGGGGTATTGTACGTACGATTGTGAGGACTTTGTATTTCAAATGGTATTGTTAATTTATGTTGAAAATCGAGGGCGTGACACATATGCAGTTGGCTTGGACACCTAGAATATACCGATATTGGGGTATTAGGTCTCGTTTCAGAACGGGTGTTAAGTTTTTATTTTTTAATAATACAATTTTGAGCTTAAAAATTTTGAGCTTATTGAAATATAAAAATATGCAATATGGATCTTGTTACTATGCAAAAAAAAAAATTGAAAATTTATTTTTCTTTTATATTATTTTTGAGTTTGAAAATGTGAAATAAGTTGTTTATTTTTTAAAAAGGTTTATGAAAAGAGTCCTCATTCAAGCCTTGTTGTTCAAATTTCGATAGCCCACTGGTCATTTCCTAACCGTTTCCCAAAGAAAAAACGACTTGGCTTTATTTTTTACTCGAGTAATTCTACCTCCACACCCAAAACACACACCCACACACACAAATGTGTGGGCCCACACACACTAGAGTGTTCAGTATGTGTGGGGCCCATACACTTGTGTATATGAGTGTATATTTGGATGTGTTTGGGTGTGGTCCTAGAATAATTATTTTTACTCCAAGAAGATTTTGATACCCCGTTCAAGTATTTTACTAATTTGAGTGGATATGATGAGTTTGATGGATTTGTGTACTTGTTTGAGATAATATAAAAAAGGAAAAGACAAAATAAGGTATATGTGCAGGCAAATTAGGCAAAAGATGTGGATTTTGTTTGTATCTATAAATGTGTGGCATAAAGACAAAAAGAAAGAGGGGATAAGAATGAAAACACACAAAGAATTACAAGGGAAGGTGGGGAGGACAAGTGTCAATTGTTGGTAACTGGTCATTGCATATTTAATAGAAGCAAGCAAGAGATGTTCAGTCACGGGGAGGAAAGCTGTGGGGTGATTTTGGTTGAGAGAGAGAAGGAAAAAATTAATTAAGCGAAACCAAATTTAAAATCTCGTGAATAAAGACAAACATAAGCTAAACGGACAAATTTTTAAATAATTTTTGTCTTTAATGACAAAAATTCAAATTTTGATCATTATTATTATTTTTGATTTCTCTCCTCGAGACGAATCGATAATTCAAAAAAATTTTAAGTTAAAGCAAGTGACCTTGTAAGGGAAAACTAATTGAATAAAGGAAAAAAATTAATCCAGGTGACTTTTTAAGCCAAATCACGCGGTAATCAACTTTTTTAAACATGTTTAGTACTTATACTTCGTGATAAACATGGATAAATTTAACAGTGTATTTAGAAGTAGCCAAGTAGTACTATATACTGTAATTAAGTTTTTGATCCTAAGGTAGCCTAATAAATAACGTTAAAGAGTTGTTGATTTTATTTTTATCCACAGATCTATCGAATGCGGTCGTGGGCGTCGTTTCGGGTGGGGTGGGTGTCGGTGGGTGATAGAAAGGTACGTCGATGGTGCGGCGACGTTGGGTGGTGGTGAATCCAGTGGTGGAGAGAGAGAGGATGTTGGATTCTGAAGGAGAGAGAGAGATGGGGTTGCAGATGGGGTGTACGTGTGTGTGTGAGAGAGAGACGGGTTGCAGATGGGGGCGCTGGAAATGGGAAAGAGCGGTGCTAGGGGCGCATCACCTTAAAGGCATATCATCCACGCCCTTTTTACATACAGGTAGGTCCCGTTCCAGTAGGAGACGGCTTTACTGCAGTTTTGGAGAAAACAACACAGCATGCAAGTTTGCATTTTCAGGGCCTTTTTGGCTTTCGATCAATGATCAGAATCGTTCATGTGACAAAGCTCGACAAGTACTTCAACCATACCAAAAACCATGTTCATCAGATTCCAATCAATATCCAATCGAAACACGTTTCTGTAAAAATGAGTGACAATAATTATTAAAATTTACTCACTCCAAAATAGAACATAACCAATAAAGACCCATTTTTGTTTCTTGTAAAAACGAGTTTCAACAAAAAAAAAAATCCAGAAATCAGCAAAAGACTAAACAATGAGGCCATTAACAGAGATAATTTCAGGGAAAATCGAACTCAGGTGGTAAACCTCGCAGAAAGTCCGCCATTGCTTGAATTGGATGGATAGGATTTGAAGAGGTTTTGAGAAAATTAGAGAGAGAGAGAGAGAGAGAGAGAGAGAGAGAGAGAGAGAGAGAGAGAGAGAGAGAGAGAGAGAGAGGAAGGGTAGGATTTGAAGAGGTTTTGAGAAAATTAGAGAGAGAGAGAGAGAGAGAGAGAGATATGGAGGGAGGAAGGGAAAGAGAGAGATTTAATGGTAGATTGAGAGAAATGTGTTTTGAAAAGTGTTTTGAAAAATAGTAGGGGTAATAAGTGGAGAGAGATAGAGAGAGAAATGTTGAAAGTAGGGAGAATCTAGGGAGAATTTTTTGAAAAATTCTTTTTGAAAATGGAAGAGAACAAGGCAGACTAAAGCGTTTGAAAAAAATGAATTGAGAGTGATTTGGACCATTTGTGACATTTCAATCGTAAAAAATGATTGATTCCTAATTTATTGGCAAGTGTTTGGTTCTTTAGAATAAGTTTAATTAGATGGCAGATCTAACCTTTAGGAGTAATTTGCAATGAGTTTAATATTTCCATTGCATTTGCAGAAATATATCCGCTATTATGAACAGGTCGATAAACAAATACAGAATCCGAAATGGAGTACATACTAATATTTATCCAGTAGAACGTCGATTGATGATTGATTTATTTTCGTGGATTTTGGGGCGTAAAAGGAACAATCATCGTTTGTTGTATGTTGGTCATGGATGTCACCTGTTTTACCTTTAGACTAACCACGTGGCTCAAAAGGTTAACATCAGATTATACAAGAGCTACTTGCATTTAGAGGTGTCAAACGTGCCAGTCGTGCCGTGCCGTGCCATTTTCTTCCGTGCCAACCGTGCTTCGTGTCGTGCCGTACCGTGCCCGTTTACTTCATCGTGCCATGGCGTGCCGAGCCATACCGTGCCCGTGCCGTGCCGTGGTGGGCCATTTTGCTTTGTCGGGCTGTGTCGGGCCGTGCCTTTTTAAATCGTGTCATGTCGTGCCGTACCCGATTAATTAATCGTGCTGGATCGTGCCGTACCTTTTTTTGTCGGGTCGTGTCGTGCCGTGCCTTTTTTTGTCGGGTCGTGCCGTGCCGTGCCTTTTTTTTGTCGGGTCGTGTCGTGCCGTGCCTTTTTTTGTCGGGTTGTGTGTGTCGTGCCGTGCTTTTTTTTTGTCGGGTCGTGTGACTCGTGTCGTGCCGTGCCTTTTTTGTCGGTTCGTGTCATCCCGTGCGGCCCTTAATCGTGTGTCGTGCCGTGCCATGTTGTGCCATCGATTTTCATATACACATTACCAACCGGCAATTGATTTTCGTCTAAAAAAAAATCTTCCTATAAAACACATTCTGGTGCCCAAAAAACACAGATTTTTGACATTCAATAGAAAAGCTTGGTGCTCATTCTCGACCAGATCAAAAGCTATTTGAAATGCGAGCAAAGCTGATTCCTTATTTTCAGATGGTAGAAGTTTTTCCAAGATGCTGAAAACACCCTCTGGGTCATCCAGTAATATCAGGCACTGGCAAATGCTTAAATAATCAGGAGAAGGCAACTTATGGTATAGTTTAACAAGAGAAGACGAACCACTTGTGTACAAGATCGGCGGAGAGTTTGGATTAGTTTATGAATAGCTCATCTCCTTCCTTCAAACTATATTTTGTTCATATCCATCAAACAATTGGGAATAATTATCAATTATATGGTGAAAAAAAGAAGGATATCTTCTTTGATATGTAAAATTAAAGTTCTCCAAATAAAAAAATTGCAGACATACAAATTATACAATTTCACCAAACAGGAGGCAAACCTTCTATCCTACCACCTCCGTTTCCTCTCCATGGAAAACCATTCTCACTCAAAAAAACCGCATCCATACAAGTTCTAGATAATCAATCTGGTTCATACATGTGTTTGGAAGTTGGAACACTACGGCTATGTTTGGTAGCGCTTTCACTTTCAGTTTTCTGTTTTTTTTACCTGAATTTTAAAAAACTGGACATGGTCCACTTGGAAGTATGTTTGCATGTCTATTTTCATTTGCAAAAAGAGAGAATGACTTTAAAAAATTTTGAAAATTGGAGAAGTAGCAAAACTGAGCTTCCACTATTTCTAAAAACAAAAACAGGCTGCGCGAGACGCAAGTTCAAGTCTTATATTATTAAATCAATCAATCTTTGAAAACATGATACAACCAAAATCACCCTAGTTTATGTAACAACTCTTGTTCAATTAAGCTCAAGGACAGAACGGACTACAAGATTAAGAAAATAAAACAATCATAACAGTTGAAGCAGCTACTACTCTGACCAAAAAAGCTTGCATCAAATAAAATATAAAGAGCCTGTTAAAATGTGGGAGACATGAAAAAACAGAAAAATAAGTGTCCAAACAAAATTCAAACGAAGTCTTGATAATCCAACCATTCATTAGCCAAAGGAACTTAAATCAACGTCTCGGCTAAATGATAAGAAGCTAACTAATGGCAAGGCATAGTGTATATACTTTGAGTCCTACTCCAGGAAAGTCAGAAAGACAAAGGAGAGACTACGGGAAAGAGCTCAATTTGTGTTGAACACTAAAATCAGACAAGAAAGAGCCATTAGCAAATGGAAAGGGGAAGCAACCAATTGATCCCTTTTTAGTAATAGAATACAAGCAGCAAATCAATTGATTTACAAGTCCAAACAACCACAAGTTAGGGCAAACAGTGATCTGAAAAAAAACTACACATAAGTTAGGGCTATCAACAGACGTACATATGTACAGATGCATACATACACATAAGTTTAGGGCTTTTCGTTTTCGAATAGATTCAATTCGATTCATACATATACATATTTAGTGTTAACTCAACTACGGCTGAAAGCTGAATGGTAAAAAAAAAAACCTCAAGGTTCAATTCTAGGCAAAGTAGTTGTTGGTTATTGGAATGAATGCAGGAATATATTGGGCAATCTCTTGCAATGCTTTTTCTTACCATTCGAAGAGAACAGAATGCAAATGGAATCGTCATCCACCATTTAGGACTCAACTCAACAGAATTGTTCCAGAGAACTGAACCAGAACAGTCCTATTCTCAGCAGGTTGTGTTTCAAAAATTAGCAGGGTCATTTGTTATTCGATGAGCTAAGCCCGAGCTTCATTTAATAGCTCGTATAATAAAAGAACTGAACCAGAACAGTCCTATTCTCAGCAGGTTGTGTTTCAAAAATTAGCATATGATGTATGTTTGTGATTTTCTAAACTTCTTGGATGTTCATTAAACCATTTGACTCTGTCAAGTACATACAATAACATTCCAAAAGGAGAAGACAAACTACTGTTTCAAGGTTTTGTTTCGCACTAAACTGGTATTAACAACTCCTGATTACAGTTTCAAAGCAATTCTTAGACTTACTAAGCCAAGCCAAAATATGCTGGTAAGCTCATGACATGAATATGCATGGTTTTGTCCGTGGCTTATTCATTTCAGACTAAAAGGAGACACACACACACACACCCCACATTGTCCAGAACGCATGCAGGCATCATCCACTTCAGTTAAGCGAAGCTAAACAGACCACAAGGCATGCAATCAAATAAACAGCTAACAGACTAACAAACTAACAGACTGGAGGGGCTAGGCCGCCACCTCAACTCAGCAAACAGAATATGCGAGGGGTTATGCCACCACCTCGGCTAAGAAATGCAATCAAATAAAAGTAACTATACTAACTAAAAACAACTCAATATTAAGCATGGCTTCGTTACACCTCAGGTTAGCATAAAAACAGGTTAGAGGTATCCACCAAGCTAAATATGAGATACTAACACATAACTACTAGAGTCTAGAGATTGAAAATGCTCCAATCCTTACTATTTAACGTATTTACTTTTGGTATTCAAACAGATCAAACTGCATATGTTGTATGCACTATTTCCAACACATAAGCAGACTAAGCAGTAAGCACCATTTACTTTAATTGAGGGAATCATAAAACAACTATAGATACAAAAATAAGTAAGAAAATCCACCTTCAACATTTTGTTGGTATTAATTTGCTCCAGCCTTCACGTGGTTTGGTTCTTGGCGTCTATGGTCTACATTGGTCCTACAAAACAAGAACCAGCAGCAGCAGCAGCAGAAAACAGGTATATAAAAGCCAAATGAACAAGGAAATTGAATAAGAAAATTGAATTCTGCTCAGATATTAGTTCCTTTTATCATCATAGCAGAAAATTGAAATGGATGCAACGTTAAGTTGCCATTATGGCCTTCATAAGTTGCAACACCACTTCATAGTTCATAACAACACAACTACGGCTCAGACATAAGTGTTTTTTTTATCATCATAGCCAGAAACTGAAATGGATGCGGCAACGTTAAGTTGCCTTAAAGGCCTTCATAAGTTGCAACACAATCACACTTCGCTTTGCCAAAAACTGGGGTTATGTCTGTGGCTTATTCATTTCAGACTAAAAGGAGACACACACACACCCCACACTGCCACACTGTCCACACACACCACAACGCATGCAGGCAACATCCACTTCAGTTAAGTGAAGCTAAACAGACCACAAGACATGTAGCATAACTTAGGGCCTTAGGCTCAGCATGTTAGTTAACAAAATACATCATAGCCAAAAATTGAAGCGGGGGCAACATCATGTTACCATTTAAGGCCTTCATAAGTTGCCACAATATCCACTTCAGCCCACTTACTGAAATGAATAAGCCATACACAATGCTGAAATGAATAAGCCACAGACACAACCCCAACAGAAAAAATGAATAATAGATTCAAACCAAATGACAGCAGGTCCCCCTAATCACTGTCTATATCAGAATCTGCAAAATAGCCTCTGAATTCATCTTTAGCCGATCTTTTTTGAATTCCAAGGCGTGCATCCTCCCAATCTTTCAAACATATGAGACAATCCAAAATGTCTGGAGCAAGTCTGCTCCTCCTCTCATCCAACACTCTTTTACCTGCACTAAAAGCAGATTCGGATGCTACTGTAGACACAGGAGGGGTAAGTAGATCACGTGCCATGATTGAAAGAACAGGATATTTATCTTCATTTTTTTTCCACCAAGCTAAGACATCAAAATCACGCCTGTCATTCACGTTAATAGATTCTAGGTCCAAATATTTCTCGAGTTCAATGCGTGAAGTTCCAGTGCTACTTCCTATTCCTAAATTTGAACTAACAAAATCCCAAAATTCATCATTGGTACTTGTAGAAGATGTTAAAGGAGCAGTAGTACATGAAGCATTAGAACGAAACTTAGATTCATATTTGGCATACATGATATTCAGTAAATCATTCACATTAGCAGAAGAAGGTAAAGCGGTAATCCCCAAATTCGTACCAATCTCTCTTAAGAGCAAGCTAACACCTTGTAACTTCATCCTAGGGTCCATTATTGCAGCTAACATAAATATTGGTGGCATTTCCTCATAATATTTTCTGAATTTTCCTTCCATATCTATACAAGCATGTGCAAAATTTGGATGTTCCCTATGTTTACGAAAATTGACACTGATATTGAAAAGATGATGAAGCACAATACAAGAAGTAGGATAACGAACACCCGAACAAGCTACGGTAGCAGCATAAAACACTTTCAAAAATTTCATGAACTCAAAACCAATTTCCCAATCAGCTATAGTTAAAGGATTACCACGACACGGTCGATACCTCTGATTAACATAAGCAGATATTGCATCACTATATTTTTGACAAGACTTTAACATAAGGTAGGTCGAATTCCAACGATTTTGAACATCAGAGTTCATATTTTTGGGTTTAAGACTGTAAAGTGATGTGCACAATTTATCAAATTCTTGTTGCCTAGATGGGGAAGTAGCAATAAAAAGAACAGCATCTCTAATTTTTTTAATCTGTGGTGCTATATGTTTTAAACCATCTTGCACAACTAAATTAATGACATGACATACACATCGCAAATGCAATAATTCACCAAAATAAGGAGTCATCAAATTTCTTATAAACAATGGAAGTGTAGCACTATTAGCACTATGGTTGTCAAAAGTAATGCTATAAACTCTATCAACAACTTCAAAATCCCTAAAAACACCCATAATACTTTCATAAATCTGTTCAGCATCATGAGGAAACTCCACTAAACGGAAAGCAATAATTTTTTTTTGCAAAGTCCAACTAGAGTCTATATAATGAGCAGTCACACAAATATAACCACGATTATTTATACCAGACCACATATCAGAAGTAAAACCTATAGCACCAACAGTTGCAAGTTCACTAATCAAATCTTTTTTAACTTCACTATAAGCTTTCTTCGTATCATTACGGGTTGAATTTCTAGAAACTTTAGCAAATGAAGGATTCAGACAATTTTTGACAAAATATTCAAATCTAATATCATCACCAAAAGTAAATGGTTGTTCTGCTGCAGCTACATAAAGGGCCAGTCCATGTCTCATTTTTTCTTTTGAATAAACAAAATTACTACTATCAGATGCATCACCAATTTTATCAGCATGTTTACTCCTTAGATGTCTACCATGTGGCCCTACACCGTTATTACTTTTGCATTTATAATATGTGTCACAATAATGGCATACTGCCCTAGCTCCTATGTCAACACCATTTTCATTTTTGAAGTTTTCATTTATAGAGAAATGATTCCATACCCATGAGTGGCGTCGTGACCTTTTTGAACCACTAAGGCCTGAATTTGCAGCTGCATGAGTAGAATCTGTCGGAGTACCAGTGGAACCTAGAAGGCCTGTTCCACTTGGACCACTTCCACCACCAACAATGTTTGAAGCAGCCTCCTCACCTATAGAACCCACACGCTGTGGTCCAATAGGGTTTCGTGGTAGTTCTTCAGAACCTGAGTGGGGGTCACGATCCTCCCCATTTCCAGCATCCATCTACAAAAAAAACAATATAACAGGGGTTAGTGGGAAACACGAAAGCCCTAATTTTGTAACCCCAAATGCAATATTCAAGTAATGCAAAAATAAACTAATCCATATCAAGTATGAAGTATCAACAGACAACAGTGCATATCTATAACAAAATCCACAGATCTGGTCATTTCTAGAATATACAAAATATCAACAGTGCATCTGTGCATGTGTGTACTAATATACGAAATTAGTGCAGGTGTGTCCCGTGTCGTGTGTGTACAAAATCAGTTTCGACAAATTTGTCGAAAATATACTAATATACGAAATCACTCAAGTTAGTAACAAAAGCCCTAATTTCTTGTTACTAATTTCAGAAATTAGCAACAAAAACCCTAATTACGTAACCCTAATTTCAGAAATTAGCAACAAAAATCCTAATTCCGTAACCCTAATTTCAGAAATTAGTAACAAAATTGAAAAGCCCTAATTTGTTGTTACAAATTTGAGAAATTAGAAACAAAAACCCTAATTTCGTAACAAAAGTGAAACTTCGTCAGTAGATAAGGGGAAACCAGGTTAAAACCCTATTTTCAGAAACCCTATTTACAGTAGATAAGGGGAAACTGAAGAGGGAAGTGAGAGAGGTACCTGTGCAACTGTGCTCAGAGAGATACGGTGACTGGTGAGTCACGTGAGTGAGTCGGTGAGCTCACTGCTCAGTACCTGAGCGGCTGAGCCTGAGGTGATGAGAGAGTCTGACCGTGAGCAGCGAGACAGAGAGAGGAGCAGCGAGAGAGAGAGAGAGAGAGAGAGAGAGAGAGAGAGACAGAGAGTGTATCTGTGTATGTGAGTCCGAGTCTCTGAGAGAGTGAGAGACAGAGAGAGGTGAATCACTCGGTGAATGGATCCAAAGAATGCAAGAGGCCCAGAATCCGAACGTTGCTCACAGAGAGACGTTGAGACTGGAGAGAGACAGAGAGACGTTGAGAACTTGAGAGTTGAGAGGAGTGACAGAACAGAAGTCTGAGAGAGTGAGATCGGAGAATGACTGAATGAGATGTCTGCTAGGGCAGCATCTCATTCCTTTTATATGATGTGTGTGATCATGTGCATACGATACACCATAATGCATGTGCACCAACTTATCGAAAATTCTCGTAGAGTCCTATAATGCATCACTCGAGGGCATCTTGAGCTGGTTATTGAAAATCCGAACCGTCTACCTTTTATGTGAGAGTGACTATATCATTCATGCAAAAAATGAAGCAAATTGGCTATCGTTATATGTTACATCGCACATGACAAAAAATTCCTATTAATGAATCTATGTTTCGATGAAAGGGTGTCCAAAACCCGATAGACCCGAATTTTTGCCAAAGTGATTAAAACACCAATAACAACGAAATGAACGGTATGGATCATCATACTTGTGTCGCAATCGTGTGGCTAGCGTACATTGGACTATAGCGGAATACATTAGTTTAGAACTAGATAAGTTAGATGTATAGATTTAAACGGTAGCTGCAGACTCATTATTTCAAATATTCGATCTAAACCGTTACGATTTAAGATCTTATCAGATTTATCATCCTCCCCAAAATAGGAGATAATTGGATATCGGAGAACATGTGATCAGAACATATTCGGTGCTTCCAACGACGTAAAAGTCCTATAATGCACCACTTTAGGCCCGCCCGAGTTGTTTTTTGAAAATCGGAACTGTCTACCTTTTATGTGGGACTATTTATATCATTTGTGCAAAAAAAAAAAAAAATTGGTTATCGTTATATACTCGATCGCACATAAAAAAAAATCCCCTATCAATAAATCTATGTCCCGATAAAAGGGTTTCAAAAACCCGATAGACCCGAAAATGTGCGAGAGCGATTAAACCACCAAAAGCAACGAAATGAACGGTATGGATCGTCATACTTGTATTGCAATCATGTGGCTAGCGACCTAGCGTACAAGAGGCCATTTTTTAAAAATAGAATTATATAATATTAATATAATTGTTTGGATAAGTTTTCTTTTTAATTTAATTTTTAACTTTTAATATGTAGTTCACATCACAGGGAAAAAAAAATACTTTTGACTATATAAAACTAATAAAAGCATAATATTTACTTCGAACTCAACAAAATTTGATAAAAGTTGTTTAAAACAATTAATTCTCTTATTATTAAAAATAACATTCTTACAATTAAAGTTCATTAGTAAAAAAAAAAACATAATCGAGCGATACTGATACGTTTGATTCATTTTTTTTTCTAATGGTATAAATCGTTTTAAAATTTTATTTTAGTTAAATTATGAAGCTAAAAGTTTAATCTCTTAACCTCATTTCCTCATATTAGACACATACTGACATACATTGATTTTTTTTGTTAAAAATATAGAGCCTCATTTTTTAAATTCGCTTTATGCCTCGAAAATCTCAAGATCGGCCCTGCGTGCTCGTGCCCGTGTCGTGCCGTCCCGTGCCAAGCCAACTTTCGTATCGTGCCCGTGTCGTTTTCCCTCACTTCCGTGCCCAAACCGTGCCGCGTGCCCGTGCCGTGCCCCGTGTCTGGCTAGAACCGTGTCGTGCCGTGTCGTGACTCGTGCCCCATTCCACTTCCGTGTCGTGCTAGTGTCGTGCCTGTCTAAGATCGTGCCGTGCCGTGCCCTGCCAAGTCAAACTTTCCATGCCCGTGCCGTGTCGCATGCCCGTGCCGTGCCGTGCCGTGCCGTGCCAAGTCAACTTTCCGTGCCCGTGCCATGTCGCGTGCCCGTGTCGTGCTGTGCCGTGCCGTGCCAAGTCAACTTTCCGTGTCCGTGCCGTGTCGCGTGCCCGTGCCGTGCCGTGCCGTGCCGTGCTAGAACCGTGTCGTGCCATGTCGTGACTCGTGCCCCATCCCACTTCTGTGCCGTGCCAGTGTCGTGCCCGTCTAAGACCGTGCCGTGCCGTGCCGTGCCAAATCAACTTCCGTGCCGTGCCCGTGTCGTTCCTGCTCACTTCCGTGCCCGTGCCGTGCCGCATGCCCACTAAGACCGTGCCGTTCCCGTGCCGTGCCAGGATTATTCCGTGCCCGTGCCCGTGCCGTGCCGCCTTCAAACGTGCCGTGCCGTGCCGTGCCCGTGCCGACACGGCCCATATTACACCTCTACTTGCATTCCATTGTAAACCACACCAACTTCCATTTATCAGCAGATGTGGGATACAACTCCAAGAAGATTTTGATACCTCATTCGAGTATTTTATTGATTTGAGTGGATATGATAAGTTTGGTGGGTTTGTGTACATGTTTAAGGTAATATAAAAAAGGAAAAGATGGAATAAGGTATATGTGCACGCAAATTAGGCAAAGCATGTGGATTTTGTTTGTATCTATAAATGTGTGGCATGAAGACAAAAAGAAAGAGGGGATAAGAATGAAAACACACAAAGAATTACAAGGGAAGGTGGGGAGGACAAGTGTCAATTGTTGGGGACTGGTCATTGCATATTTAATAGAAGCAAGCAGGAGATATTCAGTCACGGCGGAGGGAAGTCGTGGGGTGGTTTTGGTTGAGAGAGAGTGAGACAAAAGAAAAAATAAATTAAGTGAGAGAGGGAGAGGGAGAGAGACGTGGGAGTGATGGTGGTGGTAGATTGATGGTGATGGTGCTAAAGTGGTTGTGGAGTAGTGGTGGTGGTAGATTGATGGTGATGATGATAGCGGTGAAGCGGTGGTGGTGGTGGTGGCAGTTGAGTGATGGTGGTGGTGGCAGTTGAGTGATGGTGGTGATGGCGGGAGAGCGATGGTTGTACAATGGTGGGAGTTGTTGTGGTGGACTAGAGTGGTGATGATGGTGTAGTGGTGGTGGAGTGGTGATGGTGACGATGATAGAGTGATAGTTGTGCAATGGTAGCGTTGTAGTGGTGGCGGCAGCATGGCAGTGGTGGTGTGCTGGGTTGGTGGTGGTGGTGGAGTAGTGGTGGCTGTGGTGGTAGAGTGGTGGAGGTGGTGAAGTGTTAGTGGGAGTAATGGTGGTGGTATAGGGGGAATAATGGTGGTGGTGGTGGTGTATTGATGGTTATGGTGGTAAAGTGGCAGTGGAATTGTGGTGGTGGTGGAGTGGTGGTAGTATAGTAGTGGCGGTGGAGGTGGTGTTGAAGTGGTGGTGGCAGTCAGTGATAATGGGGGGGGGGGGGGGGGGGGGTGGTTATGGTTATGCAATGATGGACGCTTTTGTGGTGGGCTAGACTGGTGGAAGTGGTGTAGTAGTGGTGGATTGATGGTGATGGTGATGGTGGTGAAGTGGCAGTGGTAATTTAGTGGAATAGTGGTGTTGGTGAAGCTGTGGTGGTGGATTGATGGTGGTGAAGTGGTAGTGGTTGTGAAATAGTGGTGGTGGTGGTGGAGGAGTGGTTATAGGAGTAGTGGTGGAGTGGTGGTGGTACGATGGTTGAATGTGAGCACACAAGAATTCAACAAGAATTATGTAGCTCACAGCTACTTAATTTTTTAAATTTTTTAGCCAAATTTTAATTGACACTTTTATTAAGCATTGTAAAGTGTAGTTGTCAAATCTACTGAATCACTTATTACTTAATTAATTCAATTTTAAGTGTTAAATTTGGGTTATTAAACAACCTCATAGCATGAATTTTGCATTTCCTAAGTACTCCGGCAATCTTGCTTAAATATTGTTGATCTCATTGCCTCCTTGTGGCAGAAGGTAAGGCTATCATCTTGTTGGTCCCCTTACCTTTGTATGAGCATCTCAGAACTACTCTGATATACGGCAAGAATACTTAATGATGTTGTGGTGGCTATACTTATTTTGCACGAGTGAATGTGGACTCTGGATAGTGAAAAAGACTCTATTGGTTTGGCTTTGGTTGCATCAGATGGTGGTAGTTTCAGAGATATGGAGGTTGAGAGAGGGTATGGTTCCAAGTCAAGAGGACATTCACAATCAAGGGGTGATAAGAGGAGGTGCTACTGGTGTGACGAAGAGGGACATGTAATCAAAGTCCGTCAAAAGCATAAGAAGGACAAAGCTAAGGAAAGTTTAGCAAATTTAACAACCGAGGAGGATTCTTATGTTAAAAGTGACACGGTCACAGTCACTTCAGGTATTGAAAAATTAGATTGAGTTTTAGACCCAGGGTATTCTTTCACATCTTATGGCATAAATACTATGAGGATGGCTAATAACACAAACAATAAAATTGTGGTCGTTGGGACAGTGATGATTCACATAATTGATGGACACGAGGTGACATTAATTGGGGTTAGACGTGCACCTGCATGTCTCGAAACAAATTAAAATTTGTTTTTTTTATCATAATTAAATTTTGTTGGAAACACTTGTTTCAAGAGGTTGCAAGTTCCAGTCAAGTGGTAGAGTCTCAGAGTTTCTCGATGGAGAAAATTAAATGTGGTGTTTCATGGGAAGCTGATGGGTACCCTATTGATAAGCACTCGACAATGACATTAAGGGTGCGCTAGTTGGCTGGTTTTAATTGTTTCTTCCGTTAATTTAGTGGTTTTAATTGCTTTTGCGTGAAAGGTAGTTTAGTTTAGTTTTGCAGAAAAAATCATGCAAAGCAGGGTTTTTGAAAGCTAAAGCTTGTCAAGATTATTCGAAGTGCAAAGATGATCAAGAACGGAATAATGAAGTCTTAAAGCTTAGGCTGGAAAGACCCGAAGAGGACCCGACGGCACGAAAGGCCAAGGCAAGGACGAAAAGCCAAGTGCTGGAGATAAGCAGATCGGTACCGATATCAAGTAATTCCTCTTATCGGTACCGAGGCCCCTTCCAACGACAGCAGATAAGCAGCTCGGTACCGATACCAAGTACTTTCTCCTATCGGTACCAAGTCCATTAAGCAGACCAGCCTAAAGCCTTCTCCATCGGTATCGAGGGCTTCATAGGGTAATTTTGAAGCATCTCTTGAAGAATATGCAGGGGGCGTACCTTGAAAGAAAATAGATTTGATTACATCATTTGGAGATCTAGATCTAGATTTTGAATTGTTCTTGAATGTTCTTCAATTTTTCAGCTTTGAATCATTATTTTTCTGTCTTAGTTAGTTAGTTTTTGATATTGTCGTCTTTATTAAAGTTGTAGAGAATCCCTCGATCTATCGTTTAATCCAATTTTCTTCTAGTGTTGTTAATTCAATTATGCTAAGTAGATTTTTGCTTGCTCCTATCTCAATAGATATGTGTGAGTAGTTTTCCAAAGTTAGGTCATGGGGTGATTAGCACCTCATGGCTCAAGTAGAATTGTGTTTTTCACCATAAAGTTTAAACCTTTGGTTCGAGAATCGATGTGGGGTTCGGGTTTATTTGTCAAATCGCTAAGGTGTTAATCTCCTTGATCATGTGTAAGTAAGAGCACCGCCTACTTACCACACATGATGCTTGGAGCTCTGACGCACGAGGCATTTGCTAAATAAATTCTAGAGCTAGCTTGGTAATTGAACTATTCTATTTTCCGATTTGGGAACCTTAATTGTGTATCTTGAACCGTGTATTTGGGTGAGAAATGCAGTTTAACTTGAGTCGTGAGTGTTAGTAATTTCTAGACCTAACTTGCCTTTTATCTTAGTTTATTCGCTTTTCAATTTAGCCCCTTTTACTTTCCACTACACACTTAAAACCAAGTTAGCTGACTAAAAGTCGAAAACCCGAGCTTATATCTACAAATCCAACAAAGCCGTATTAATTATTCCCTTGGGTACGATCCCGGTCTTCCAGATTATCATGCTTCAACTGACGTATTAAGTCCTACGTTTGGGGCGTTATTCCATATATCGGATAGAACGAAGCACCTATACAGGCTTGAAGGGGTTGTTTTGACTAAGGGAGCAAAAGTCAAAGAGTGAGCAAGTAGTATGAGATGTGATAATACACATGTGATGCGTGAGGATGAACAAAGTGGCAACAAGTTTCAAAGAGGCATGCTTGAGCTCGTAAGCGAGCATGTGAAAGGTGTGAAAGTCGTGCAAAACTTTGGCCGAAAAGAGGTGCACTGAGTTGGTGTTCACATGAAAGCTCCAAGCAAAGAGATAAAATTTGTTGACGAGGTCAAAGGCGTGCCTAATAAAAATAAGGTCTCTTTTGCTTTAAACTTGGTTAGTTGTGGCAATCTCCCCATTTTGCACAAGAAGAAGGAGCGGTGGGGCCACGTCAATTTGAGAAGTGAGGTTTGCGAGGCGCCCCGTTGAGGGATTGTGTTGCACTTAGGTGAGGGAGTGTGAAAATTAGCCCACATGGATGAGGGGTTGATTTATTTTGTCACCCGTGTGGGATTCAGATTGGTTTAGAATAATAATCCACTTGAAATCAAGGACACTCAAATTAGAGGTGCAAATTAAATTACCCCACATGGGTTGAGCGGGTGATTGTTGTGATCCACCCATGGAAGTGACACCCAAGAAATTGAATAAACCCTAATTGGAAAAGTTTTATTTAAGGCAAGATAGTCTTGGTCAAGAAGACCTATTAGTTAAGGAATTTTGACTAAGGAAATCATATCGGAATAAGAAAATGATTGATGTCCGAGTAATAAAGTTACCATTTGGGATGAGGTTATTTCCAAGACTATAAATACCAATGGGATATTAGGTTTTTTTTGGGTATTAATTTTGCCACACCCTTTTTCTGATAATGCCACATCCTGTAAGTGTATTTTTTTGGTGCAAAAATACACTTGTAAGGTATGGCACTATCAAAAAATGATGTGGCAAAATCATTTTCCTTTTTTTTAGGTGTGAGATAAACACAATTGATGAAAACAAGAGAGTAAAATTGTGAATTAGGGAGAGATAAACAAAGAGCAGTGCTAATGCCACGACAAAACCTTTTAGTGCCACGACTGCTTGATGTGCACTGACCATTATAACCTCTTCAGTGAAATAGGAGTAGAACAGTCTCTCTCTCTCTCTCTCTCTCTCTCTCTCTCTCACACACACACACACACGCACCATTTTTCTCGCAGATGTACCTTCCAGTTCCAGTTCCAGCTTCCCTTCCTTTCCTCCTCCTTCCCTTCTTCTCCGTTTCCAGCAGTTGCATACTGCTAGTCCAGACCTCTCAGATCCATTTCCTCAATTCACTACCATGCACCACGGGACTCACTTTTCTCCCGTGCTCCTCTAGCCTCTGTAATTTGAAAGTCGAAATCAACCAACACCGAACGACATTGAAACCCCCCGCCACCCTTCTTTCTAAAGATCTCGCAATCTATTTTCACTATTTTCTCTGTTCCAAATCTTTCAATTTTGCGCGCGTGAGTGTGTTCGTGTTTTTTTGGGTGGGTTAAATTTTCATGTTTTGCATCTATAAATATAGATCAACGGAGAGAGTTTTAGTTTTAGGCATGGGGAATTCAGTGATCAATTCGACGATTACGAGGGATAAAGTCCAATAATCTAGTCATACCCGGGACGAAGAAGTTGTGTCTAATTGGAGACCTCAAACTCTAGCCATTGTATGTGGTGATCTCCGACGACTGCCCCCTAGAAGAATGCAAAGTAAGAAGTGAATCAGAAGGGTGAAACAAAACTGGTGCAGTCAGCAGCGGTAGAAGTATGTAAACAAAGGTGTAAATGATGAGAGACAAGGAGAATGGTCGAAGGGTAGAATTGTACGACTTCTCAGAACATCGTGGCACTAAACAAAGTTTTCGTGGCATTATCGGTGAGAAATATTAGTGAATGTGAGTTTGGGGATTAATATTTTTCCTATTTCATTGTACTTAATCAATATAGTGGAATTATTTTTTGTTTGTGGAATAGGTATTAAAATCGAACCACATGAACCCTCTGTTCTTTGTACTTAATTTAATTTTGTGGCGTGATTCCATTGTGGCGAGGGACTAAAAAATTCAACATTAGGAACCCTTCAACGACGACAGCTTCATCTGCAAATGCAATAAACGACTCCACCTGGACCCTAGATTCGACAAAAAAAAAGAGGAAGAAAACCGAGGAAAAGGAAGAAAAGAGCCCTAATTAAGCTGCAAGACACAAGTACCAGGAGAAAAAAAAAAATCACCAGTGGGAACATCTGCCAAACGCCTTTTAAGGCATTGCAAGAGAAAGCCCTAACAAGCCAATAACGAAAGGACGTGGGGTGGATGGAATTAACATTGATGATAAGAACCATGCACTCTCATAGCTCAAGGGGAAAGAAAAGTCTATAAAACAATGAGGAAGTATGATAAAGAAAAATAATAATACAATTTTATTCCTATGAATTGACATGTTTGTAGAATTATAGGAGCATATAGTTTGCAGAGTTTTTCATTCAAAGTAGTTCTCGAGTATAAATCCTCAAGGATGTTCGAAATGCAAAACTCAGGTACACTTAAAATTGCATTTTACAATCCCCAGTTTCAATTGTAACAGGAATACGCCTGATGGTGAAAGCATATACAGATAGTGACGCTTCCACCACCTAGATTTACGAGCGTCTTTTAATTTAACTCTTTTCTTGTGTTGATAAGGGGCAAGGTGACAAAGGAATAAGTCGAAATTCTCTGGCCTTCATTTTTGTGATATATGTTTCACATTCCTCCATTTATCTTTAACGGGCGACTTTCTTCGTGTAGTATTGTTGTCTTTTTTCTTCTTGTGGATAAGTATCGGTGCCCTTGTGTAATTTGCAATTATTTGTCAGGTGAAAGATTATAATTACTCTCCCTTTCCTTCTCTGTTGGGTTCTTGTCGGTGAATACCAACCTTTGACAGCAGCTTCGGTGCAGTTTCGTCAATGAGAGGGTAAAGGCCTAATACATCAAGATGGGTTGGAGGAGAGCCTTGCATTAGGGGAACTGGATAATTTGGAGTGAAATCATCACCAATGCATAATCGTAATTACCATAATTGTATTCCATATTCTGCATTGGTAATTAGTTAATATTGTAGTAGAACTACTGTAACTGTCCCAAATCTCACTTTACATTTGCTTAATTTTACCATGCAAATCCAACCACAACAATACAGAACTATAAGTAGATAAAACATAAGTGTTTCTATTATTATCCATCATTCTTTTGTCGATTTGGCTATCTAATATGAACACAAATTATCCAATGAAAGGATCCCTTACGGTTCTACCATGCGGACCTCCTATTTTTCGAACAAATTTCGATGATCCAAGCCGCTCAAAGTGTGCAGAATGTGATTTTAAGAATATTCGCGAGAAATCAGCAAAAAAAATTACTGGAAAAGGCTTGATTTAAGCAGTTTTTATTGAACCGTTCAATCAAAACTGCTCTGATCAAGCCCATTCCGATCATTTTTTTTGCCGATTTCTTGCGAGTATCTTTAAAATCACGTTCTGATCACTTTGAGCGGATTGGATCATCGAAATTTGATCAGAAAAGCAAGGTCCGCACAGTAAAACAGTGCGGGATCCCTCACTGGATAAGGACCGCTAATATGAATATTATTTATCAATCAATACAGCGATCAATAATGACTAATACGACGCGCGTAGCGTGTCGGCATCTCACTATATAGCAGCAAAGGCTAATACACGACACTATATTTGACACGGACTTGATGGGAGGTCACTGGTAATCAACACCGGGGGGTTTTTAAACGAGAATAAATTTTTTACACAGCCGGTGTAAATATTTGTTTCTTTCAAATCAATTGCATTGCGCCACGTCGTCACGTTTTATTAATTGGGACCACTATTTTGACACGTGTCGCAATACAATTGATTTGGATGAAACAAATGTTTACACCAATGGTGTAAAGAGTTTATTCTCTTTCTAAACATCACGAGAAACAAACAAAAGGGAAAAACTTCTAAAAGCTGTAAACTTTGGCATTACGTAGCTGTAAATGGAATAAGATTAGTATGACTCCCCAAAATATCTGGTGATCTGATGGTTTGCAATGTACAAACTTCCTCTGTTTTCAAGAGAGTTATAGACTTTGAACATCTACAAAGATATTTGCAAAGACGATGTTTTGTAAATGACTCTCTCCGCCTTATAAGACCTACTATGGTGGCTGTGATTTAAACTGCGCAAAAACTACACGCTATCTCTGCACTATAATTCGTTGCTATATTGGAAAAAACATCAAGCACACTCAACATATTGTTCGATTTGACATGCTCCCAGAAAATAGTGCATCATTACATTGTTCCTATTAATCTATCAATAATTTCTACATGATGCTTTAAGTTCCGCGTGTTGTTTCACAGTTGCTATAGGCAACGCATTCCTCAGTTTGTTAATGTTGCGCACATCGGCATCTCACTAGTCCAAGAAAAAGGGCTAGATAAAAGAGCTTTCCACCGTGATACAACCTATAACTTTGTCGATCACCATAGAAAAGTCTACAGCACACAATGGTTGGCTGTCAAATTAACACTCAACCCTCTTGAATGAGAAGTTGGAGTTGCTCCAAATTCTTGTTTAAATTCTTGTCTTTTTTCCCTTTCAAGTCAAATCCACCAAGACTCATCCCACAAGTGACTAATTTTCAAATTATAATGTGTATCAAGCAGGGAAATGCAGTTCTCTGTAAAAGAATCCGACAAAACGATCCAGCTAACAGAGCTTTCCATCGTGATACAACCTACTACTTTGTCGCCATAGAAAAGTCTACAAAACAAAATGGTTGGAATTAACACTCAACCCTCTTGAATGGTTGGAGTTGCTCCAAATTCTTGTCTTTTTGCCCTTTCAAGTCACATCCACCAAGACTCATCCCACAAGTGACTAATTTTCAAAAATACAGGCCCATCTGGGCATATATTTCATGCTAGAATAGTTCAATTTAACCTCAAATGTCATGAGCAGTGATTCCAAACCCTTCTTTAGGCATTTTTTCAAGTCAAGTCACAACCACCGAGATAGAGGATAATATATACTCTCTCTGTCTCTTTTTAAGTGTTTAGCTTCCTAACTCCACTTTATTAAGGAGAAATCATCATTGCACCTTTCACATTAACTTTTACCTCTGCTTTCCCTACTTACCCTCTATGGAGACATCATCTTACCCTCTATGGAGACATCATCTTTATACTTTCAATGATCAATTTTTCAAAATAGAATCTACTTTTCAGGACAAAATGTAAAATGTACTAATTTTTATCTATTAACTTTACAAAATAGACACTTATTAAGGGAACCCAAAATGAAATACTGGACTCTAAAAAAAGGACGGAGGGAGTATTTTTTTAGTTAAAGAGAGGAGAGGATAATATTGCAACCTACATGCCCCACAAATAACTACTACAATGTTCTCAGCATCATTTTCAGTATTTTTTTTAAAGAGATAAAGAGTATTTTTTTATATTTTGGTTTGGCTGACCCTCTCGTTCTCAGCATCATTTTCAGCTTCGTTTGGTTCTTCTAATAGCAAGTGTGCATCCACAATCTCAATCACTCTTTACGGCAATGCTAACTCACAGAACTAACGAAAAACATGTAATTTGTGACAAAAACATGCAATTTGTGAAGATTTGCAGGTTGAAAGCACACAGCTTTGCGGAGGCAATGCAGAAGTTCTCCAAAAAAGCATCTTGGATGGGGTGCTAAAGGTATGCCAATGCATAATACATCATTCGGAGTGAAATCATCACCAATGCATAATCGTAATTACCATAATTGTATTCCATATTCTGCATTGGTAATTAGTTAATATTGTAGTAGAACTACCGTAACTGTAGTAGAACTACTGTAACTGTCCCAAATTTCACTTTACATCTTCTTAATTTTACCATGCAAATCCAACCACAACAATACATAACTATAAGCAGATAAAACATAAGTGTTTCTATTATTATCCATCATTCTTCTGTCGATTTGGCTATCTAATATAACACAAATTATCTAGTGAAGGATCCTTTACAGTTCTACCGTGCGGTCCTCCCATTTTCTGAGCGAATTTCGATGATCCAAGCCGCTAAAAGTGTGTAGAACGTGATTTTAAAGGTAACCGAGAGAAATCAGCAAAAAAATGACCGGAAAGTGCTTGATTTAAGCAATTTTTTATTGAACTATTCAATCAAAACTGCTCCGATCAAGCCCTTCCTGATCATATTTTTTTGCCAATTTCTCGCAAGTAACTTTAAAATCACGTTCTAATCACTTTGAGCGGATCGAATCATCGAAATTTGATCCGGAAAGCGAGATCAGCACGGTGAAACCGTGCGGGATCCCTCACTGGATAAGAACCGCTAATATGAAAATTATTTATCAATTAATACATTGACCAATAATGACTAATACGACGTGCGTAGCGCGTCGGCATCTCACTATATAGCAACAAAGGCTAATACACGACACTATATTTGACTCGGACTTGATGGGAGGTCACTCGTAATCAACATCAGGGGGTTTTTAAACATCACGAGAAACAAACAAAAGGGAAAAACTTCTAAAAGCTGTCAGCTTTGGCATTACTTAGCTGTAAATGGATTAGGATTAGTATGACTCCCCAAAATATCTGGTGATCTGATGGTTTGCAGTGTAAAACTTCCTCTGTTTTCAAGAGAGTGAGACTTTGAACATCTACAAAGATATTTGCAGACACGATGCTTTGTAAATGACTCGCTCCGCCTTATAAGGTCCACTATGGTGGTTGTGATTTAAACTCCGCAAAAATCCCTACACGACATCTCTGCATTACAATTCGTTGCTATATTGGAAAAAATATCAACCACGCTCAACATATTGTTCGATTTGACATGCTCGCACAAAATAGTGCATCATTACATTGTTATCAAATAATTTCTGCATGATACTTTAAGTTTTGCGTGTTGTTTCACAATTGCCATAGGCAACGCATTTCTTAGTTTGTTAATGTTATACCGATGCGAGTCGGCATCTCACTAGTCCAAGAAAAAGGGCTAGATAACAGAGCTTTCCACCGTGATACAACCTATGATTTTGTCGATCGCCATAGAAAAGTCTACAGCACAAAATGGTTAGCTGTCAAATTGACACTCAACCCTCTTGAATGAGAAGTTGGAGTTGCTCCAAATTCTTGTTTAAATTCATGTCTTTTTTCCCTTTCAAGTCACATCCACCATGACTCATCCCACAAGTGACAAATTTTCAAATTATAATGCGTATCAAGCAGGGAAATGCAGTTCTCTGTAAAAGAAATCTACGAAAAAGGTCCAGCTAACAGAGCTTTCCATCATGATAAAACTTACTACTTTGTCGCCATAAAAAAGTCTACAAAACAAAATGGTTGGAATTAACACTCAACCCTCTTGAATGGTTGGAGTTGCTCCAAATTCTTGTCTTTTTTCCCTTTCAAGTCACATCCACCAAGACTCATCCCACAAGTGATTAATTTTCAAAAAGACAGGCCCATCTGGGCATATATTTCCTGCTAGAATAGTTCAATTTAACCTCAAATGTCATGAGTAGTGATTCCAAACCTCCAAAGGAAGAGTGAAAGAGTGAGTGAAAATTTCTTCGGTTTGGGTTTTGGGGGAGGGTTTTTGAGAGTAATGAGTGAAAAGAGATAGATAGAGAGAATTTATTAGAGACCATGCCCATAAATTTTAGGACCCCAAAACGAACAAAGCCTTTACATCTGGAGACAAGAATTCTTTTTGGGTCAATGCAGTTAGCAGTAATTTTGGAAAGGTAAGTGGGAATATATCTATGGGATTTCTCGGAATAATGTGTATTTCCAACTCACCTAAAAGTTATGCATGTGAACATTATAACGCCTAACAAGCAGGAAAATTGAGGTCTCTCACAGCATGGCCCTTCCCAATCTGCATAAATACAGTGTGAGCTAGAGCTGCAAGACTGAAGATAGGAGCTGGCTCCTCGCGTAGCTTGACGGTCTGATCTTAATCAAGTGACTGCCTCCTCCCTCTTATGTCTCAAGTTCAAAACATCCAAATGTTATCAACTCTTATGGAGCCAGTCTAGGAGTAATTCTTCGTGGCCGAGAGTAATTCTTACTGTGGATTCCAAAACTTTTAAAAAGCAGAAGCTTACTGCAAAAGAAAATTTTCCCATACATATTTTACCAAAAATGTATCGAATAAGTAGATTAATGCCTATCCAAAAATCAACTCTTTATTAAAAGCCACTTGGGATGATAGACATTTCTTAGCAACATACACGTGAACAATAACGGACATACGAGCCTCTTGAAACGAACCGAGGGGCGGCTACCGCATTGCTGACCATCCAATTTCAGAGAAAATTGTATTAGCATAACAAGTAGTCACGTTAACCTTTTAATCTACGGATTAGCGAGTATTGGTCTAGTCTTGTTGAAATGGCGAATTCATAACACAACAGTTTCCTACAATGTTCACAATTTCTTTATAAGTGCAGATGATTCCTGTAACTAGAACAAATTTGTACTAACTACGGCTAGAGATTGTGTACAAGCTAGAAAACCTTTCAGCTCGTTTGGAAAATGTGGAATGGAGGAGAAAATTAAAAAGAAGTAAAAGAGAAATTAAAGAAAGTGTATTCTTCTTATTTGTTGAAAAAAGATAAAGAAATATTGATTGACTGTGAAAGAGAGAAGATAGAAGGAAGGAAAAGGAAGAGTTAATTTTCCTTGCCCTTTTCTCAAACTTTGAAGTCCAAAAAGGAAGAGGATATAGAGTCTTCCACCATGATACAACTTGTTACTGTGATCTCACCGTAGAAAAGTCTGCAAAACAAAACGATTGCCGTAGAATTAACACTCAACCCTCTTGAACGGTTGGAGTTTTTCCTAGTAAATTGGGAAGACTTAGGAAAGACTAATGGGAAAAGTTCTTTTGGGAGGAGTAGACTATAGTAATCAAATATCATTGTACTATAAATTGCAGGATTGGCATGCCTTCAAGGGAGTCGCATTCTTCTTCCTCTTCAATATTTAGAATGCTAAAGTTGATGACGCTTATCTCGTCATCTCTGTTAATTCACATGATCAAGCTACTCAGCTTGGTGTTATTTTTCACCACTGCCACACAAGTAACGTGCAGATTGAGCAATGAGACGGATCGACTAGCATTGCTTTCCTTCAAGGAACTAATAGCCGAGGATCCGCTGGGCTCATTAAGTTCCTGGAACAATTCTCTCTATCTCTGCAAATGGGACGGAGTAACGTGCAGTCGCAAGCATCAGAGAGTAGTAGTGGTTCTAGACTTGAGGGGAAAAAGTCTGAGCGGAATGCTGTCAACTTTCTTGGGAAACCTCTCTTGCCTTAGTTCCCTTTACCTCCAAAACAACATATTCCAAGGGAAAATCCCTCTGGAGCTCGGCCTCTTGTTCAGGCTGCAACATATGAATCTCAGTTTCAATTATTTCCAAGGGGAAATTCCAACGAATTTGTCAAACTTCCTTACTGCCATTGATTTCAAGTCTAACAACCTAGTTGGCAAAATTCCAGCCTCGTTTGGTTCTCTCTCCAAGCTCACTTATCTTGACCTTTACTCCAACAACCTCATTGGAGGGATTCCACCTTTTCTCGGTAACCTCTCTCTCCTCCAAAAGGTTGATTTCGGGTTGAATAGTTTCACAGGAATTATTCCACATTCCATCAGCCGCCTTGGCAACCTTAAGGGATTCGGCATTAGAGCGAATAAATTGTCAGGTACTGTCCCTCCCCCACTTTATAATATCTCAACTCTCACACAACTAATCATTGGGTATAATCAACTTACCGGCAGTTTACCCCAAGATATTGGCCTCACACTTCCCAACCTGCGAAAGATAGTCATTGGGCCAAACAAATTTCGGGGACCCTTTCCAGTTTCTTTTTGTAATGCATCTAGAATGGAA